>NC_056523.1:145561272-145765906 GCF_019175285.1 Sceloporus undulatus | reverse complement strand
GAGGGAGGGAGGGAGAGTGTCAAGTAAATCAAGACACCATATGATAACAGCATATTTTCCCTAAAAGGGCCAGTTAATTCAAACTTTTAATAAAACAGTAGTACAGTGGTGCCTCGGGTTACGAAATTAATTCGTAACGCGGCCGCTTTCGTAACCCGAAAAGCCTTCGTAAGCCGAATTGCCATAGGTGCTAATGGGGAAAAGCCGCGATTCCGTGCGAAAAAGCCGAAAAAAGCACCAAAAGTTTTTTCGTAACCCGAAAAAACATTCGTAACCCGAAACAATAATTCCCTATGGGATTTTTTCGTATCCCGAAAATTTCGTAACCTGGGTATTTCGTATCCCGAGGTACCACTGTATAGATGCTAATAACTAAGTATTAATAAAACATTTTAAGAAAAGCTAATATCAAAGATAGCTGATCAAAATGAATAAAATGTAGAAACCTGATTCTAAGCTTCTAATATCACAGTCTTGCCCATCTTGAGGGCCGCCATGGAAAAGCCCTGTCTTTGTTCTCTCTAGATCAGTGATGGCAAACCTTTTACAGACCGAATGCCCAAACTCAGTGGCATATGAGTATATGGAATATGGAAATTAGCATCTTAGTAAAGGTACTAAGATCTTTATACTGGCTGCCTATTAGCTTCTGGGCTCAATACAAAGTGTTGGTTATTACCTATAAAGCCCTATATGGTTTGGGTCTGAGTTACTTGAGGGAACGCCTCTCCCCATATAGTCCACCCCGCACTCTCAGAACATCAGGAAAAAATTTATTAGTACACCCTAAGGTGAGACTAGCAGCAACTCACCAGAGAGCATTTTCATCGGCTACACCAATGTACTGGAATAAACTTCCAGAAGAGCTTCATATGACCTCTACATTGGATGCCTTCAAAAAGGCTTTAAAGACCCACCTCTTCTGATTAGCATTTCCTTCGGACTCCTTATAGAGACTGTCCCCCCTGATTCACATGACTAATTGCAATTGATAGATTCCATGTTTGTTTTACTTGATGTTCGTTTTTTATTTATTTTTATTGATGGATATGTTGTGATGTTTGCTTTTTATGATGTGAAATTTTTAAATGATTCTGTGAACCGCTTTGATCGTCTCGGAAGAGCGGTATATAAATAAAGCATATTATTATTATTATTATTATTATTATTATTATTATTATTATTATTTTCAAAGCCCATTGATTACACTGGGTTTGCACTAGCCATGGGCATACCCGCCTTGCCTTTGTGAAAAGTGAGACCGTGGACTCCAAGTCCACAAATGAGAATGGATGACTGTATAGCCAACATAACATGTAAATAATAAAGTCATAATAATGCTGCTGACATAGTAATAGTCTTATTACTATGGTGGCGCAATGGTTAAATGCCTGTACTGCAGGAGCCCTGATGGCACAGTGGTTAAATGCCTGTACTGCAGCCACTCACTCAAAACCACAAGGTTGCGAGTTCAAGACCAGCAAAAGGGCTCAAGCTCGACTCAGGCTTGCATCCTTCCGAAGAGGTCGCTAAAATGAGTACCCAGATTGTTGGGGGCAAATTAGCTTACATACCGCCTAAGCTTAGACACTGCTTAGGCGGTATGAAGCAGTATATAAATGAAGCTTGTTTGTTATCCTCTTAAAGCTATGCAGGTTGGACACCATCACTACATTTTGCAGTAGCAGATTCCACATTGAATATGCTGCATGAAAGAATGCTTCTGCCTATCTGTTCTGACTCCCTGACTTTGTCACCATTCAGTTCCTGTGAAGGCTCTAGCGTGGGGCATGGGGAGGTAGGAATTCTCTGTATCCACTTTCTTCACACAATGCAGAATTTTATATGCTTCTATCATGTCTCCCCTTTTATCTGACTCTTTTTTAAAAAAAAGATGCTGAATCTGATGACTGCAGAGTCAGCAGATTGGCAGTTCGAGACCCAAGCACCACGTGTCAGAGTTGTCAAGGAAAAAAGCAACATGGGATATACAGTCAATGAAATAAAACATGTATGTGAGAGTCAGGGTGACTCAGCAGAAGCAATTAGGATCCACACAGGTGTAAATGGTAATGCAATTAACAAGTCCTAAATGCCAAGGACAGAAATGCAAAGTGGATAATTGAGAACACCTGAGAATTGTTAAGTGATCAAGGCTGAGATGATGAAATCATTAATTATGGGATGAACCAAGAGAACCAATGAGAGTGGTTATACACGCCCACTGGGTGGAAACAGACAACAGTGGGTGGTATCTTGCATTGACTATAATAATGACTATGAATCCCAATGTATTTTGTGGGTAGTAGTAGTGATGGATAGTTTTTGAGCTGTATATAGTAGAATAAAGTAGATCTTTTATATAAGACTACTGAGTTGTCTGGTGTCTTGGGTGAAGATACAAGAACCAGCTGGATCCTGAAGAAGGGTGAAGACTTCTGTGGAAGCAAGAGTGAGAAGGCTTGGAGAGTTTGTCAGGGTCTTCAGCCTATTCTCTGTAACTCTGCTGCTTTTGAGCAAAGCTTTAACCACTGGCCAAAACTGGTCAGCGCGGTGCATAACAAGGTGGTGAGTTCGAGCCAGAGGTGAAGAGCTACAACTCCCATCATCCCTGACAAGAGTGAGCCCATGTCACTAGACCCAGCAGTTCAAAAGCATGTACAAGTTCAAATAGATAAATTGGTACCACTTTGGCAGGAAGGTAACAGTGTTCTGTGCGCCTCAGTGTTTAGTTGTGCTGGCCACATGATCATGGAGTTTTTGACAATTCTGGATCCCTCGACTTAATAATGGAGATGAGCACCAACCCCTGCCATCAGACTTGACAATCAAGTCAAAGATTAATGTCAGATATTTTGACTGCCCAGCCCTAATGAACATAAGGGTTCATAAGTTGTAATTTCTAAAAAAATTTAAAAGGCTGCCTCACACAGGGTGCTCTACAGTATTTGAGTTTGCATGTGACCACTGCAAAGATAACTATGGAAAAATGTGATTTCTGTTTCTCTGCTAGTCTAAGGCCCAAAACAGACCTGCTTAAATGTCTGTCATTGGGGACATGGTGCCCCAATGTCGTTGGGGACATGGTGTTTAGATGACGCATGTCCCCAAACCATGTGGAAACCATGTTAGGGGTTGCCTAAGGAAGCCCAACCTGGCCATAAAAGGAACAGAAAAAACCCACTCTTTTTGTTGGCTAGATTGAAAACCGCGGTAGCGGCCTGGATCAGGGCCAGGTGCATGGGGGCGCCCTGGCCCTGGCACGAATGGCGCTGAAGTGGCCACAGCCCACTTGCTCACCTACTTGAGGTGCAAGATGCCAAAAGGTACTCTTCATCAGCAATGCCATCTGAGCTTGTATAGAGTGCCAAAGTATAGCGGAAACCAAATTTATAAAAATCCACATTCCTAACTGATTGCACACTCCCTTCCAGATTAATTGACTTTCATGTGCTCCCATATCTCTGTCATGCCTGGTTTTACTTTCAATGTGTTCATTTATTTCTCTCTCAAATTGGCTTCCACAGATACTTGTTCAAGAGTTCCATATAGTTTCTGAGGCACCTGCATAGAAAAGAGAGGGAGAGCTAACTAGATTACAACCCAAATGACTAAGTGATTCTCATAGCGGTTTTACTTAAAAAGAATAAGCACAAAATGAAACCTTGAGGCAGTCTATACATTTGGGCCCATGGAGAGGAACAAAAGAGCATGTATCCAAAGAATAAAGTAGTGAACTTCAAACTTCCAAGCAGCTTGTCTACATCCACATGCACACAGTTTGTGAAAGCTGCTAAGTATCCATAACAGCATGCCAAAACAGTGTTCTAGCTCCATTCATTGCTGCCTCTTTCAAAGCCATGGTATTCAAGTCAATGTGGATACAATGCGGATTTTATCTGCAAAATGTAACACAAATTGGTCACAGTAGGCCTTTAAAAATTCTACGCTCTGATCTCCTGGGTTTCTTTGAAGAAGGCCATTAATCACAAAACAACTTTCCTGACCAACTTGTGTATTCACAGTGGTGATGAAGAAGTAAGATTTCTTTCCTGCCATCACTCAACCTCAATGTTAAGTCCAAAGATGGTTTGTCGCTGGTGTTCAGTTGTGCTTCAAACTAGGTTTTCTGCCATCAGCTTTGCTGTCAATCTAACTATGTCACCGCTGTCAGATGCATGGAATACCTAGGAGCTGATACGACTCTATGGTTCAGGATGTTTGGAGAGAATTGTATTTGTAGTCTGAATTACCTCTGGATGAGGACCAAGCATTCATCAAGATTGCAGAAAACTGCTCCAAAAACTTCAGAAAACCTACTGGATTCATTCACATTCAGGGCAAACCAACAATTTTGATCTTAGTTTTCTGTGGAAGTTACATGTATTTATTTTAAAATATTACAAAGACTAAGTTTATAACATAGTGAATAGCTGAGCATTTAAAACATATTTTTAGTTGCAATATAAATTTTAACATTAACACAGTTGACATTAACATAAAATTACTAGCAGCTATACTTCACTAAAAACACAAGAGTAGTAAAAATATTTAAAATACTCACAAAAATAGAAACATTTAAAATAGCCAATTAAAATCATCTTATAAATGCTTTCCTAAAAAGGGAACATCTTTACTAGCTTCTGTAAGGTCATCAAGAAGGAAATAGGATTTCAGAAAGTGGTTATGGTGTGAGTCAACTTGAGAAGATTGGGTGGTATATAAACATCATCCAAATTAAATGTTATTATAAAGTTTAAAAAAGAAATAAAATGAGCTTCCTTGGAAGGTATTTCCAGAGCCTCAGTGCAGCCATCAAAAAGACCCCCTCCCTATTCCTACTGGGTGTATCTCTGGACTTGTTGAAGCAATGAAGGGGGTTTCTGAAAGACCTAGTAGCTGGGCAAAATTTTAAGGGATAATAATCCTCATATCCTGATTGGTTTGATATTAAAAGGTCATTGTGAACACTTTTGAGTTGAAAGTGGAATGAGATGGAAAAGAGAGATAAAGTTTGATATCATCCACATATTGGTGTCACTGAACACCCCAAATTACCTTCTCCCAAAAAGATGTGGATTCATGTAGATATATATACTATGGGGAACATGTTAGATCCATATACTGATATCTGAGCCCCCCAAAACCACTTTCTGAAATCAACTCTTGAGGAAGGACTAAAGCCACCCAAATCCTGTGTTCACTATTTCATCCCTGCAAGATGCTCCACGTGGATGCATGGATGATAGTACTGTATTGAAAATGAATACTGTAAAACTAGAATGTGTGCTCTTTTCAGGTAATCTATCAAAGCAACCAAAGCTGCCTCAGTCCCCATGCTGGGCAGATAAAATCAGTCTGAAATTGATATAGTTAGTCAGTTTCACCCAGAAGAAACTGAAGCTGCGAAAACCAAATCTTATAAGGAGTGACTTATGGAACTCAGTATGTTATGATAGCCATGTTTAAATATTTGAAGAGATGTCATATCAAGGATGAAGCAAGCTTGTTTTCTGCTGCATCAAAGACTAGGAAGCAATGGATTCAAACTATAAGAAAAATAGATTCCACCTCAACATTAGGAAGAACTTACTGACAGTAAGAGTTGTTCAACAGTGGAGTACACTGCCTCAAAGTTTAATGGAGTCTCCATTGGTGATTTTTAAGCAGAAGCTGAATGGCCATCCATGTGTTGGGAGAGCATTGATTGTGTATTTCTGCATGGCAGGGGAGCAAATTGGATGGCCCTTGTGGTCTCTTCCAACTCTGTGATTCTATGAATCTAAGGTATGTTTGAGCAATTTGCTGGCTCAGCTTTTTCCCATTATGGTATGTTGAAGGGAAGGCTTTTTAAATAATGGTCTTAATTCAACCTCTCTCAAACATGCAGGGGCCATATCATGCAGACAGTCAGTTCATATCCGTTAGCTCTTATTAACAAATCCAACTTAGTTGTTCAAGCAGGTGCCCAGGTTGCTCTAACTTTGGCATCCAACTTAGTGTGATTGAGAACAAGCTGGTCTGCAGAATGCCTCACAAATTGGTTACTAAGCAGCCCCCCTTGTACCAAGCAGTTCTTCCTGCTCCACCTTCTGAGTCAAGAGATCTCTGCTGGGAAAGTTTGACTGGCTAGTTTTGAGCAGATGAAAAAGGAAGATTTCTTGAGTGTCATTTCTTTGCTGCCATGTGGATGATGGTAGGGTCTAAAATGAGCTCTAGACTATTTTAGATCACATTTGTTATTATGAGTCTTCCACCTCCATCACTTTAACTATTTTATCTCAGCTCCTACCTCCTCCCTTTGCTCCATTTCTAAGAAGATATTCAAAGTCAATAATATTAACTGCTTGGGATATTTCCCAGAGGTCAACCACACCTTCAACAGGATTGCTAGCTTGTTTGGCAGAAAATCCCCCGGAGACCTCAGAAAACCATTTGGATCTATCAGTCTTCTGCAACATATTATCCAGATTACTATTACAATGATCCGGGGTGCCTCAGAGCCTAAAAGTGACCATGACAATGGGCTGGAATTTGCCTGAGGACCATCTTATTGTTGCTATAGTGGCCATGAATTCCTGAACCAACAAGGAATTACCAGTCTGGAGACTAAATTTCCCCTAAACAACCAGCCTCAGGTATACTCAACATCATTCCCAGTGCTACCTCAAACAGTTCATAGAGGGATACTGCAAAGCAGTCAATAATGCTGTCCCAAGAACTCAGCTTCTGAAACACACTCAACTCCTGGTGGAGGCTTTCTGAAACAGCTATCAGGGCAAATAAATCTCAAAGAGCAATGCTACCCCAGCTATTCATTCTGCACGTTGAATCTATTGCTGCATGTAGTAACCTGGTGAATATAACAGAAACAGTCAACTTGCCTACATGTTCTGACCAGATCTCCATGATGTGATCATTTTTAATTTTTTAAAAAAAGAATATGTAAGGAAAATACAAACAAAATGAATGTACACTACATAGAATAACATTAACACACCAAGAGAATACATACTCATAACTAACCTTACTCCCCCTCCCCTTCCTCCCCATCCCAACACACACACAAATAAGTATTATAAAAGAAAATTACTTCCCATCATCCAGATCCAAGAATATAAAGCTGTATTTTAATGAATTTTGCTATACTATTTATTAAAAGAAGAAAAAAAACCTCTAAGCATCACATCCTACAAGCATAATCTGCCCCCTTTTTTGTGTAAGCTAAAAGTAATTCTCCATCTTTAAAAAACAACAACTATTCAGTGGTTTCTCTTTAATCAAAGTAGACAACTTGTTGATGTATGCCATTTCAGGGGAGATACAGATGAGCGGCTCCATGATGCCCATTTTTGCCCCTTGTTGGCGCTGTGTGGCACTGACGCACGCCCTAAAAAGAAGCCAACTAGAGCGGCTTCTTTTTAGGAGCACCATAATGGCGCTCACACGCATTGACACCGCTGCTTCCGGTGAGTGCTGTTTGGGCACGTGAATGCCTGTGCATCATCATCACATGCCCCATTCCTCCCGTGGCCCCATCTTAGTGATGGTTGAGGATCAACATATGGATATCAGGGTTTTTAGTTTTTAATTGTTGTTTTATGCATTGATATTGTGTTTTAATATGTTATACTGTTTAATACTATCTTAAGGGGGGGGAGGGATAAAGTGTTTTTAATTGTATCTTTTATATATGTACTGTTGTCTGAACCGCCCGGATTGGTTTGCCAGAGGGTGGTTGTATACATATAATATTTTATGATTATTATTATTTATTATTATTATTATTATGTATATTATTATAGATGGGCATGGGCGCCGCTGTTAGGACTGGGTGTGTATTGATGCCCAGCCCTATGGATCCCTTAAATCGGCTCCAGCACAGTGCTTTTGCCCATCTATATTGGGCCTCAGTGACTTTTATAATCCACTCTTCTATTGCTAATCAATCACTTTCCCAATTTTGAGCATATATGCATCTTGTTGCAATAATCATATAGTGAATCACCTTAAAATTAATTCCCTTACATTCCATGTTTGATATACTGTGCCTAATAGAACTAATCCAGATATCAACTGTGTTTCAGTTGTAAACATATTTTTCATCATTTTCTGTATCTGATGATATGATAAGTTAGCATGTACAATTAGGCGGTATGTTCCTACTGATTGACTTAGCAGGAAGCAACAAGAGTTTCAAACTCGTGAGTACTGCAACATTGTTTACAGGATATTGCCAGTATTGAAGAGTGATCAATATACAGCCAGACTGTCTTCCTCAGTGATAGTTCAAATGTCCCTGTCACCATCATCTTTGTCTCTCTACTTGTATTCCATAGATGGCTAACTCTTGATACCGAAAACACATGCTCGTCAACTCTGTTCAGCACTCTCTCTCTTTCAAACAGCTTTTTCAGCCATTCCAATGCCAGTATTCTTCCGATACGCTGGTCCTGCTTCCATCTAGATCTACTGGTTTGGGATTAACAACATATGACTTGAGATGGCATGTCAAAGCAACTATGATATTGAAATCCACTTTCCCCAAATGTGGTCCCAGCATGGATCTTGAAATCATCACAAACCTCAGTGTTCTAAACACCACAGTCAAAACTCCCTCCACCAGCTCAGGCAAGGAGACAATGTGAAACAGGAACCTATCCTGTTTGAAGAGTTGTATTTTTTGTTTGTTCTTGAAAGAAGGGGAAAGTGACTAAAGCCATTTTCTTTCTGCTGTGAGAAAGCAGGACTTATTCTACTTAAAATTTATGCTGATTGACTTAGTAAGTCCCCAGCTAGCCACTGCCCCATACTAACTCTGCAAGTAAGAAACCTGCAAAATTTTAGAAGGGCATGTGCAGGAATTATAGGGCATCAGTGTGGTATTGTGATCTGAATGTTGGATTAGGACTCTGGGAAGGGTTCAAATCCCTCCTCAGCCATGGAAATCCACTGGGGAACTGTGGGCAAGTCACTGTGTCAGTCTCAGAGGAAGGTAATGGAAAACTTCCTCTCAATAAATTTTGTCAAGAAAACCCCATGATAGATTTACCTTAAAATCCCTATAAGTCAGACATGACTTGAAGGTACACAACAGCAATAAATATATGAAAAAAGGTCAAGATTTTTTTTTTAAATCCCTATTCAATTGGTACTAAAGTCACAGAAAGTAAAACAAGACAGGGGTGAATGACAGATGTAAAGAACAAGGGGGCAGATTCAGAAGATCCAATATTTTTAAAGCAAACATCCACTAAGCACCCAGTTCCCAGGTCTCACAAGCTCCACTCTTCTTACATTCCTGCTTCTGAGAGAGTGAACTAGCAAAGAGCACAGAATGGGAAACATCCATTCAGCATCCCTGCCCCTGAAACACTAGGCCTGAAGGGCCCTGATAAATCCATTCACTGAAATTAGAAAATTAAAATAGTTGATCACAAAACTACAGGCATCCCCTCCATTCCTATCTGAGTGTTTTTATTATATGGGCAAAATGAGGATAAATGACTCAATTTTTGTAGACTGCCCAGCTCGATTGTGGATGTCATTATTTGCTCTAGACAAAGGTTTAAGCAATGAGTGAGAACAGTTTGAATGGAGCAGATTCAGGACCACAGCCAATACCAGGTACCAGCCAGGTGGTTGAGATTCTTAACCATAGACAGCAGTCCTGTAGTTAGGGGAAAAACAAGTCACACCAACATTGGCCTGGAAAAAATGGCAAAAGGTTTTTGACAGGCTAAGAGTCTTTCTGGATTTCTATTTCCCCACCTGCTTTATTTGATTGGCAGAGGGCTGTTCTGTAGTCACTGCCTTCTGATAGAGTTGCAGGAGTGATGAATGGGTTGAGGAATGCTTCTCAGGGTATCTCTGATCAATGGAAGAGTCTGAGGTCTCCTGCATCTAGTAGTTGCATGAACAGATCAAAGGTAGAGGGTTGCAGTTTAGACAAACCAAGGACTAGTTCTGATGTCTTCTCAGTCACTCAGGCCTCAGTCTCTGAGGGGGTCCTGCCCACAGTGTGTCTAATTTTAGGATTGCTGTCCATTCCCCCTCTCCCAGTAGATATCTGAACATACTGAATATAGGGTTTTAGAAATTATTCTTTTATGCTTGCCTTCTGTTTTACCCTTGTAATAAATTTAAGTGATTTACTGTTTTATTTGTGTAAGCCACCTTGAGAATTTTAGATGCAAAGATGAGATAAAAATATTTTTAACAAGTAAACAAAGCCGAGGAAGTCAAGTTACATAAAAACTGTATGATGAAGCAATGAAATACAATTTGGAGCAGGTGGCTTAAAAGCTACTAAGACTACAGAAACAAGCTTGTATGGCTTCTCTCTTTCCCTTGCATAAAACAAGGGAAAGATGCTGCGGTCTTTCAGAATGTCAACCTTTGTCCTTCTTGCTGACTTCACTCATTCCTTTTGTTTCTGCTTCTCCACCTCTCCAACAACAAGTGCTTCATTTTCTAGAAGCTGTCATATTACATAAATCTCTCAGTGAGGTACATCCATTCTCACTGCCAAAATCTCCATATCAAACACTTATAACATGCCTCTGAACTGACAGCCCTGACTACAAAAGCTCTGTGGCTTTACAAAAGGAGTGCTGTGTCTACAGGAGGCATATAAATACACATATTGGGAGTGACACTTGTGTGTGTGCGTGTGCATGCGTGTGTGCCTACATGTATACACATAGTCTTCCTCCAGCTATCCTGCATGTTTGCCATCTAAGCCAGTAGAGAGAAAGCTCCATCCCATGCCTCCGATGTAGATACATTGTTTTAGCCAAAACAAAAATGAAAAGTATGGCAGCTGAAAAGGCAAAGTACTGAGAGATGAATGTGTACTGGCTGACTGGCTTAAAGAAAGGACAAATGTTACTTGGATAGTAAAAGATCCAGGAGCTTCAGAGTTAAGCTTCTGAAATATAATAATGTAGATGCTAGAATTTCAGCTTAGAAATCAGTTCAGCTTCTCCAAGTGAACTTTACCCATTTTGACATGCTCACTCTAGTGCAAATGAGCTCCTACTTGCATTCACCTGGGCATGAGGACAAATGCCAAACTGCTCTGAAATGGAAGGAAGCGCCTCTCAGCCTTGCTTTCAGCTTGCCCACAGTCGTCTTGCCTACAAAGGATGTTCAGGTGTAAAAGAGGACAAGATTCCTGTACTTTGATTGCATAGAAGAAGAGAGTGTCCCTTATGTGCCTTGTCCTCTTTTGTATCTGAGCACCTGATATTGGGTATTTGGGAAGCCCTGCCATAGCAATGGCCCATCAGTCAGGTTTGTCTGCCATTCTTGTGAACTCTCTCCCAAATGATGGTGAATCAGATTGAGGAAGAAGAGGCCTTGAATCTGTGGTAGCCAAGAAACTGCAAGAAACAGGAAATATGTGGGAGCTTCTAGGGTTCTCCCCTGCCCCATTTCCTAACTGGATAGTATTAAAAATGAGTCTTTAGATACCCTATTATAATTCCTTCCAAATGCCATTTTAGATTAGACTCTTATGCACACCGCTTTAAGCTGCATGGATACAGCCATGTGCTAGTCTGTCAAAGATGATTACTAGTGGGTTGTGGAGGGTACGGTGAGGTTAGAAGGGAGCTACCCTGCATTCAAAAAGTTTTGAGAAATGAAGTGTTGTACTAAGCAGATAAATTGTGTGTCAGTACAGATCTAGGGTAACTGTAGGCCTCCCTATTAGTCTCCTTAAACAAAAAAGCACTATAGCAACTGGTATGTATATCACAGTTTTTCTTGCATTTGTGCATTAAGAGAAATAGTTTTGAAAAAAAAAACCTAAAAATGCACAGTAAGAATTGTAATTTTATCTGCTTCTGAGACTAAATACTGATTTGGACTGAAGATGAAATGTGCCTATGGATATGTGATACTCTTGAAAAAGATACAACTTTTAGCTCTGTTTGCACACAGTGCCTGTACACTGCTGCTTCTGTGCTCACAGTCCCTAGTGCTTTGCAGTCATTTTATTTGACTCAAGTAATATACTGAAGTTCATTTAACTTTACACACGTTGGAGAATAATAGCATTCTGTAGCTGAGATCCTGTGTTTCACAGCATCACTTAATAGTTCTTCATGCAGACCTACTTTACCTCTCTCCTTTCATCCCCACTGGAGCGTGGCTTTGGTGTGACTTCTGGACTCTTAGGACGCATGCATCATTGAAACACCATACCTCCACTGTGACTCGAAGCAGCTTTATTTTGGCTGTCTGTAACAGGCCTTGGAGTTCCAGAATGTCTATTTGACTACAAAATAACCTCAGTGCCCCCCCCCCCATCTAAACTTGCCATACAAATGTTTTGGAAGTGAAATTGGATGATAAATATAACATACATTATACACTGAAAAATACATGAGTTTCCCTTGCAAAATAGGATCTACTAACAAAAGCAGCTCTTTCTTTTCAACAGGAAAATTTGGAGATGTTAGAGCCAATGTGGTGTAGTGGTTTGAGCACTGGGCTATGACTCTGGAGATCAGGATTTTAATCCCCACTGGGGCATAAGTCACACACTATCAGCCTCAGAGGAAGGCAAAGGCACCCTGCCCCCAAATAAATCTTGTCAAGAAAACTCTGTGATAAGGTCACTTCAGGGTCTCCATAAGTCAGAAACAACTTGAAGACACACAACAACACAATAACAACAAGAGGCCTTGAGAGTCCTTGTTAGTTGTAAAGTGTTAGAAGTAAATTGGAAGGAAAAATAGTAGAAAATACACCTTTGGGGGGGGGGGTTGTGGCTGTTTCTGTCTTACAGTGAAAGTAAAGAGAGGGCAGCTTTATTGAAAATTGAAAGGAAAAAAAGAAAACATTAGGCTGGTGGTTAATAAAGAAATCATCTTTGCAAAACATTTATTTTTTAAAAAATAGATGAACATGTATATCAGATCTGGATATATTTGGTGGGTACAAGGGCTGATCTACTCCTATGAGCCAGGTGTTGCTTACTCTGATGTTGATCTCTAGCTACTGAAGACACTTTGCTCAGGCTCCAAATGGGAAATTGCTTTGGAATCAGTTGCAGCTAAAACTGCAGTTTAACCACAAAAGGGCTTCTCGCAGCAGGGATGCAAGTCTTGTTCAAGTCTCAGGTTGGTAAGAATCTCATTTCAGATTGTTTCTTATTAAAATATCTACACCTCAAGCTGAGGACAACATGAAATAGAAGTCATCTGAAGCATCGTTTAAAAGTTTAAAATAATAAAACAAAGGTGTCCTTAAAGAACACTGAATGATTTGAAATTCCACCTAAACATTAGGAGGAACTTCCTGATAGTAAGAGCTGTTTGACGGTGGAGTCGCCTTCTTTGCAGGTCTAAACAGAGGCTGGATGGCCTTCTGTTGGGGGTGCTTTGATTGTGTATTCCTGAACATCAGGGTGGTTAGACTTGATGACCCTTGAAGTCTCTTCCATCTCTATGGATCTATGATTCTATGAAAATAAGTTATTATTATTTTCCAATCTTTGGCAGTTTCTTCATATTCATGATTGAAAGAACTTGAGATTGTTTTTTAAAAATATAAATATGGGAGAAACAAAACAAATAAATGGTCCACTTAAGTACATATTGGTTTGAATCCCTATATGCTCCACCATGTTAGTGTTGAATTAAGGCTGGTTCCCTGCCCACCAAGGAACTGCCCAAGGGTCATGACTTTTATGGTAGGCGGTATAACATAGTATAAATATGTAATTGGTCCAGTGCAAATAAATTTGGTTCAGTTCATTTTTGAGGAATTTTTCAACATTTCTCATTTGGAATGAAAATTAATTTTAAAAAGTTTAATGTGGAGATGGGAGGAAGTGAATCTAGTGTTTCTATATCCCTAATTTCACTATAGGATTGTCTGCTTAATGAACAACATTTGATGGCTTAACCTGGGCTCTGCTGGGAGCTGTCCATGGTACTCCCTTGCTTTCCTTTCCTTTACATTTTTTGTTGGAGGGAGAACATAAAGCATTTCAGTTACTCCTGCGTAACCTAATGAACAGCAATTAAAAATAAAAAACATTGTGGATTTTTTTGGTGATTTTTGGAAATAAAAATAGGAGAGTGTGCATATGCATATTCAAAACATGAATATGTGTGTGTGTGCATATGCAGACACAAATGCTTTTGCAAGCATCCACTTTGTGTAATAATTTAGATTATTTTGTAGTTCAAAAATGAAGTTAACTAATCCTGAATTATGACTTTGTTACATAAATAAAAATCAGAAAGTGTGTGTGTGTGTGTGTTTCTGTGTGTATGTTAATTAACGCTGATGATACCAGGAAAGGTAAGCAAGAAAATGTGGTTTGATAAGGTCCAAATTTACAGAATGTTCATATGCACTGACAGTTGCAAATGGGATGCAAATTATTTATTCAAAGCTGGATGTAAAAAATTCCTTGAAATTCCTTCAGAAAAAGCTTGGCCCACACATGGGAAACAGGACTTGAACTGGCTGGAACCTAGAATATATAGAAGGTAAATAGCAATAAGTCAGAAAAGGGATCTTTCAGTGTCCATAAGTTATTGGGTCCCTTCTCTCTCTCTCTCTCCTTCTTCTTTCTTTTGCTGTGCGTGCGTGTGCAAAAAGAACTGACTCGGTGTCACCATGATGTCAGGTTGAACATGCCCACTTGTTTCTGAAATGTTCTACATGTCCTTGAGCTGAGTTTCTACCAAGTATTGACCTTACCTGACCCCGCTTGGCTCACGGTAGCTTGAGGGGAGCACTAGCTGTACAGTGAGAAAGAGGTCAGCAGAGATAATTAGAGGCCTATGTGTGGGAGAGTTTAACAAGACTTATGACTACTGTGTTTGGGAAGAAGGCTATTGGGGAAAAGTGCTAGTAGCTGACAAAGCCACCCCCCACCTGAGCCAGTGGTAAGGCTGTGTGCATGTGGATGAGGATGTCAAGAAGCAAGTTTTGAAACAGTATTTTGGAGGATCACAAAACAAATGTTCAGTAGGGAGGGCTTAAAAAGAGCATGGCTGTGCTCGCGCAATGCAGTCCAAGAGCTATCAGATAACAATGCTGGACGTTTCTGTTTTCATTTTGAGAGATCAAGAACTGTAGAGGTTTGGATGGGTAAGAGAAAAAAATCTTGATTGGTCTCCCTCGTGATCACTGAAGGAGTATTGGAGAGGATATATGAGTTTGTATGATGTGCATATTCATCCCACTTTAGCCTCTAAACAACTTTTGCAGGCTTTATTTTTCTTTTCTTTTCTTTTTCTTTTTAAACCTATACAATCTGGAAAATGCATCACAGGCAAAGAGAAAATACTGTGTTCACCACTGGAAGCCAAATCTTTATTAAACCACTTCCAACTTTTGCAAAAATAAATTTTCTCCAGCCAGGTTGCATGCATATTCCCCCCTCCCCACGCACCCAATAAATGCCATGCACCATCATGTTTCATGCAGCAACAGACTGCTTCTTGTGTGTCAAACCTACATGCTCCCTTCTGTGTCTTACAGCAGGGAGTAACTGGGACATTATAGGAGAATGCGCTTCACTTCCTTTATTTCATTTTTGACAAGCACCGTTAGGATTTTCTGACTAAAGAATAAAAGGATTTAACTGGAGAAAATTTAGACTCCCTGGTTGCAGGTTGATGCATATGAGAATTTCTCTGTAATTGGCAGAGGAAGGCTCCCCTGGCATGCTTGAAATGCACTGGTAATCAGCTTGACAAATAATTTCCTGCAGCTGGTAGTTTCTGCCTTTTGCATCTTCCCACCTGCAGTATAGGAACAAAGGTGGCTCATTGTAATTCCGTCAGCACTGGTCTTCCCTTTTCTTTTTCTTTTTCTTTCTTTCTTTCTTTCTTTCTTTTTTTTTTTTTGTTATATTTGTATTGTTTGATTATTTCTCTGTGCTTTTTTGTCCCACTCTTAGCTCCAGAATGGCAAAATACAATGCCATCCTTCTTCCATAAAGGAACAAAGAAACATTAATGTTCTTGGTGTAACTGTTCCTCTTCCAGATGTGCTTGCTGAGAAGGCCTTTCATCAATAGAAATAGAGCAAGATGTCAAGTTTCATGAACCAGACATTTAACTTTGTCTAGAATATACACAGAAACCTTCTGAGAACCTGAAAACCTTGTGTCAAACGTGTTTTCTTGCTCTTATGGTTGTAAATATAGGCTTGGAAGTGTATGTGAGCAATGCCTGGTAAAAACTTGGAACCCACAGATTGGGCTCAGCGGGATTTTCAGCAGAAGGAAAGGTTTCCAAATGACTTGCACAGCCCTTTGTCCCTCTTCATAGCTCTCTGACAGACAGTGTGAGCAAAACAATAAAATATATTCACAGTCACATATTACAGAAGCATTCCAATTTTCATTGTTTTCTGGTAAATTGCTGCCCTTGTTTTGCCTTATGAGGAACAATGTATTAAAACTGTGCTAGCGTGCGTTCCTCACAGGCTTATTTCTCTGGGACTCTGCTCCCTTTCCAGGGTTTCTAGAACTTAAATCTCTGAATGAGTAACTGAATGTATGTTGTCTAATGCACATGAACACTATCTGTCACAGGGTGTGAGCAAACCTCAGATGTTTAAGATCTACTTTGCATTTTTACTAGCATTCTGAGTCCAGTCAACCAGTGTAGGGTGGTGGTGATAGGCAACACTGTGACTAAGGGTAGCTACGACAAAACTCAAGTGAACCATACAGTAGAATGATTTGCATTTGAATGTCCCCCACCCAAACAAGGTATGCTAACAGTCTAAATAAGCAGGCAAATCCTTTTTGTTGTTACCATTGTTAAATTAAATTAGGCACTGGAAAAACATCGCCAGTCTACTACAAATCATCCAGAAATCTAACATTACTACACCATTTCATTCTTTACAACCACACAAGTGTATTTTGAAGGGTTGATAACATTAATATATTTTCTAAATACATCAAGGGGTCCTCACCCACTCTCAGTTCTTTAGGTCAGTGAAGAACAGCACTATTGCAAAGTGAATAAAGTCAATGTACAGCAGTTGGGAGCTGAAACTTCAACCATGAGCAGTGGTGGAGGAGATGTGGCTTGTAACATGATCTTTGGTATGAGAATACAAGAAGAAAATAGGAACATCATGTGGAATGATGTTCTTTTGTAAAGTCCAGCTTTTCTAGGCTCCTCCCCCTCCTGATATTTGCAGGCTCACACTCTGTAGAATTGTTTTTGCAAGCCCAAGCAGCGCATCCCATATTTGTGAACAATTATATGATTGCAGATCGAGGTGGAAGTGATGAAGGATGGCAATTGGTGACCACTTCTTACAACTAGGAGGTGAAGGGGAAGGTGATTTTCTCTCTCAGATTTTAATGTGTGTATCCTCTTGCCTGGCTTAGGGTGGAATTTTTCTCCACCGTCTCCTTTTTCTCCTTTGGCTGAAAGCAGAATTTAGCTGTGCCTGGTAGTATGTTCCATCCCTGGCTTATTGAGACCTATGACATGGTGAGACAAGCAGTGGCTGCTAATGGAAGTTGTAATTGGTGGAGTGTGTATCCTATTGCTTTTAATGCTGCATTTGTAGAGATTTCAGCATCATTTGCACAGTGGGAGGAACCTTGGTACTGAAAAAAGGAATTATTTTTTAATGTAATGTCATTTAAATGTTTTTTTAATTGAGTTCATGCCTACAAATTCTCTAATAAATTTTTAAATGCCACAACTTACACTGAGAGTGTCTGTCTCTTGTCCTTTGCCTCTTAAAATAATAAAAAAACTGTTTACATTCAAAAGGATTTTAGTTACATACACTAATAATCCAGTATAACAAATGCAGTAAAATAAAAACATAAAGGAGGAAAAATTACCACATTAGTCGTACATTTCTACCAAATGCCCAAATATAAGTGTATACATCGTTCTTTCAAATATTGCACTTATTGTTGTGCTTTGCCTCTTGTGTGCCCCACTAATTGATTCTGCATGAGAAAAAGGTGAACACACTTTTGCCCTAGATGGCAGAATATAGTATCTAAGTTTGGGAATGAATAGATGCTTGAGTTCATAAAGTATTTCTCACCAGCCTATTCTTTAACCCTACTTCTTTAAAAGCTTGAAGATTTAGTGAGCAATCCTAACCCCCAACAGCAGAGAGGGACACCACCAGGAGAGACTAGAATGACTTCCCAGAGACAATTAGGTTATGGCTGTCCAAAACTTACAGATGGGCAGTTTGTTAGGACTAACTGTACCTTCACAAAATGTGCAAGTTCTTGAGTTCTCTGGAATTTTTCATCAGATTTGATGATTAAAAAAAAAAAGGTGGAGGTAAGGAAGCATGGAAATCAAAATGTTTTGGCTAGATGTCTTACGTCATTGAGATTTGCAGGTGAAATCAGCCCCTAGATGAACATCGGGGCCTTGGATAAGTCAGGCAGGTCTCAAATGACCTCTAGCAAAGCCCACTAGGAGGAAGATAATCATCTCTGGAAATACAATGACAGCAGCAGCTCTGGTACCTGCATTTAGCCTTAGGTGAAACCTGTAGATTTCCTTGGTATCATTTAAGAGAAGTACAAAGTAGGACCAGTTCTGGCCATGTTCGCTTTCCTCAATCTCAGTATCATAGAAAGTGAGGTGCTTTTTGAAAAGTGTTATTGTTCTAGGAAAATGCCCAATTGCTCACAAAGTTGGTGATTAAATTTTGGAAGATACTTCTATAAGTCTACCAGTAGGTACCACCAGCAGTATTTCCACTGGTAGCAGGGCCCCATCCATGGTACGTTCCAGGGTGACTAAAAGCCCCATGTTTCCATTGACATACTCCAGATCTGGCCCAGTAGTATGTCTATACTACCACCTCATTGCCATAAGCATTTTGCTTTCCATTGCTTTTAGTGGCAGAGAAGACCAACAAGGGGTTAAAAGGCAGAAAAGTAAACTGTTCCCTTCATTCCTCTTTCTAACAGGAGAAATGGACAGAGCTGTGGAATTGGCACATCATCCAATGTAAAACTACACCTTTCCCACAAGTTTATTTTGCTCAGCAAATTTTATGTCATGGAGGTTCTTAATGGGAGGAGCATCTTGATCTCTGTATCTCATTTGCTCATTCTGTTAATATATTTAATAGTCTTAATTTCATTTGGATAAATACTGTTGACATCAAATCTTTTTCAAGTACAGTTGCCCCTCCATTTGCGTGGACTTCAGATCCGCGACCCTCGCTTACTTGCAAGGAGCAAACGGAGGAAGTTAAAATGGTGCATGCACCCCCTTTCAAGCCATTTTTGTGGGGGGGGGGATCTGGAATGGATCCCTCACGAAAACGGGGGCTGACTGTATATATTTTGTGGGTTTTTTGGTATTTATTTAAATCCCAATAATAGCGCCCCCCCAGGCAAAACAACATCAGATCAGCCTTGAAAGAAAATTAAGGCTGCATCTGCACTGCAGAAATAATGCAGCATGACATTGCTTTAACTGCCATGGCTCGATGATATGGAATCCTGGGATTTGTAGTTTGTTGTGGCACCAGAGCACTCCGACAGAGAAGGCTACATGTCTCACAAAACTCAGAATTCCATAGCACTGAGACATGACAGTTAAAAGTGGTATCAAACTACATTATTTCTTTAGTGCAGATGCAGCCTAAATACACTTAGAATCATGAATTTTTCAGGGAAAACATAGAAGGTTTGGGCCTTCTATTCAATTACGTTCTAATCTGTAAAGTATGTCCATCATTTTTTCAAGGTTGCATCCAGAAGCAAATTGAAACATCTTGAAAAACAAAACATGGAATTGTGTGTGTTCTACAATATGTCAGCAGGTTATAGAAGAGAGGTACTTCAGGGAAGCTGGGCCAACCAGTCTTGTTTTAACTGTAGTTAAGAGGACCTTGCAGTGCTCTGCCCCACCATATTGTATCTAGCTTCTGTCTTAGGTTTTTTTGTTTGTTGTTTTTAAAAAAAGAAAAAAAAAAGAAATGCTCTTTTGAGCAATTGAGTAAGAGTATGTGAATTAGGTCTTGATTCAGGTCTTGAGTGTCGGTAAACCCTGTGAATTGTGCACAGCATGAGCATTTTGGCTGTGATGTTCCCTGCTGCCCTCTTTGACTAATATCTGTACCATCTCTCCCCTCTCCTTCCTGTTTGATTTGCAGTCTCTCTAGATGCAGAATGGCAAGTGAATCATTAATTTGCTTTAACAGGCAGTTTGTTCTTTTTTGTTGCTGTCTCCATTCTTTTCAATCCTCATGCTCCCATTTCTCCATTTCCTCCTGAAACTCGGTCTCTGTTTTCACTTTTATAGTTCATTATGTTAGTTTAGCCCAGTCACCATTAAGGACACAGTTTGGAACCAATTATGGAGCAGAATCTTGGTTTATATTGTTCTAGTGTATGTTCAAGATTACATTGTTTTATATATGGGAATATGCCAAAATATCTGCAGGCTGAAGGAGTGCAAGATGGCCAGCTGAAGTGTGTATTTACTACTTGAATGCTTGTTTTATAATTTTGCCTTTGCTCAAACTATTCCACCAATCAGTTTTTATTCACAGATTCTGTGAATCAGACTCTGAGACAGAGCTAGGAAAAGTCATTTTTTAGATGACAGTTCCCAGGGTTTCTTAGTAGCCATGAAACCTGAGGAATTCTGGGAGCTGTAGTCTAAAACATAACTTTTCAAAGCACTGTCCTGGAAGATGGAAAGACATGTTTTTATCCCAACAGTACTGGACAGTAGCATGCCATGTTTGGGAATAAAGGGGAAAGCCAGCATCTTCACACTTGGTGGCCAAATGTCTACTTGCAGCCGTTAATCCAAGGAGAGATGCCAGTGTTTTTGGCCATCCAAAGAGCAACAGTAAGAAATGTTATCTTCTGTTCAGAGGAATCTGTCAATTGCTTTTTGGAGGCCGTGTTCTTTTCCCTCAAGTCCACAGTCTCATAGCAAGTGGAGTGCTTTTTGAAAAGTTGTAACTGTTCTAGAAAAAATCCCAAAGTAGATTGTCACAACTTCTCTGTTGAGGAAGGTCATGGTGCTGAGAGCTGTCAGTGGTGTCAAGAATCTTTATATAAACAAGCCAGGGAATGTAGAACTCAGCTTTTCTAGATTATTATATAGAAATGATGCATGAACATCTTCCTATGGAGTTTCATTCCACCTACACCTCTGCTTCTGAGGCTTCTTCACTTTCCCAGGATTCTGCTTTAAATCTGCTGCACCAGATTTCATCACAGAAGTCTTCTGTTCCACAGTCTTCCATCTCTGATGGCTCCTTCAAAGTCTGTTGCTTCAAAAAATATTCACTATTTCAAGTCTGTAGCTTCCAAGTCTTCAGAAGTTCTCTCATCGAGTTTGAGGCTCAAAGCATCTTTGTTGTAAGATTCTGAGTCTTTGGCCCTGAAGTTCATTTCTGAACGTTACATTTCTTACCACAAAGAATACCTTTAAGGCCAGAGTCAAAATTTAAATGATTTCACCAGTGGCTGGTGCACTCCAAAACACCCTTGGTTCCTAGGAACTGTGGGATCAGACAATGGCAAACAACTCTAGTGTTTCTACTTTCCTTAGGCCTTCCAAAGTGGGTTAGTAGTAGAATCCATCTAAAATAAGCAAAGAAAACACAAGGAGTCTGAGATAACTGATTCTTAGCAGATTCTTGATCTGTCCAAAAAGCCGTACTAGTTGTCTAATTCGAAGACCTTGCTTTTCTCAGCATAATTCTGATGTCTACCTCATATTTCATACTATTCTTTAGTGAAGAGGGACATGACCCTTAGTACCCCTCCTGCTTGAATCCATAGGTAAAAAAATCTGTGGATACAGAGGGATCACTGTATATTTTATAAAGTTTAAATCATTTTTATTATTTTAAATGTTTATTGTCTTACATTTTAATAGCTGAAACTGATTGTATTTTGGGCCACCCAAAGATCCTATGGGACAAGGTAAAATTATTTTAAGTAAATAAAATAATTACTTAGAAAATAGAAAATGAACGTTTTGTTTTCTTTAAAGAGTAAGTGCAGTCTGAACTACCTTTCACCTGTCTCAAAGTTTTGGTTAAAGGTGAGACTTCTCTCTAAACCTTTTTTTTAAAAGTATGTTTCTCTGGCAAGTTAGGGGGTACATTTTTGAACCTTGCAAGGGGATTTGGTGTTTAAAGTGCTGTTTCTCCTGCTTTATTTGGAGAACACTTTTATTACCATCTCAGCATACACATGATTGGCACAAACCTTTAGAGGATGATTGGGTTATCTCCTATCTCATTCTCTTACTTGTGCCTATGTTGAAATTTCAGTCTCCTTGGACACTATGCCACTGACCTAAAAGCAGCTGTGCTTCAAGAAAGGGATGTCAAAGGGAGATACCAGCATGAAATTGAACTAGAATTTATCGGCAAGTTTGATTCAACTCAATTAGGACTCAGTTGAAATCAGAATTTTATCTTCCATTAAAGGTGGGAAATTAGCATAGCAAAGCCAGGAATACTGTGTTATCACCAGTTACTGCTGTTACAAATGGTCACTGTGCTTATCTTGTATGTATTTGAGTTTTGCATAGAAATGTCACAGACTTACCTTTTCTATTTTCTTGGATTTTGGGGCCTACTGTTTACACTTTTGATTCTCTCTATATGCTTGCATTTTCACACGCACACATACACATACAGACACACATATGACATGCCCGAGAACCCACTCAGAATAACACTTCAGGCATTTGAAGGCTGTAAGTTACAAAACTGTATGCCTATTGGTCTTTTAAGGTGGCACAAAACATTCTTGTGTGGTAGGGACAGGCTTGCTAAATCAAGTATTTTGAAGTTGGTTATTAGTTATCTCTCTTGTCCTAGAACACTCATATTCATAGCATGAATGACACTTGTCACACCTGGAGGACACTGCCCTTTTAGTGCTATCTTTACCCTTTTATTTAGATGGGTAACTTTGCTAAATAAATGCTTTACTAACAGTTGAAAACAACTGTGCTTGGTTAGAGACTTTTTTTGACATTTTTATACATAGGGAAAAAAAACATATTGCTAGGGCTGTGCTACAGAAAAGGGTGCAAACTATTCTGTGGATTATATTTTAGTATAAATCATGTAGAAGACAAATGATATAGATATAAATTAGTTTCAAAAATATTGTTTAGAGGATTAGAAAATAAATCATCTCTTTCTTTTCTTCAGATTATTTGAAAAATTGTC
Source organism: Sceloporus undulatus (assembly GCF_019175285.1). Classification (NCBI taxonomy): domain Eukaryota; kingdom Metazoa; phylum Chordata; class Lepidosauria; order Squamata; family Phrynosomatidae; genus Sceloporus; species Sceloporus undulatus. The sequence goes on along the minus strand of NC_056523.1, from coordinate 145,742,701 downwards.
CTGATGGTGGCTTGGGTCCTGTATTGAGGACTAAATCATGGAAGCTTGATGGCATTGGGTATGAAAGAAAGGTTTCTGCTGTGCTTGATGACTATATGAAGACGTTCCATAGTCAAAGTTCATGAACATTTATCATGGGTGACCAGGAAAGGTTTTTCTTATAATCTGCTGATTAAGAGCCTTTCCAGCATTGTGACGTGTGAAATAAAATACTAGATATTGCAGTCATTGCTTTAAAACTTAATTAAGACCATATATCAAAAAGCACGGCCCTACACCTAAGGAGGAAAATAAGGACTCATAAAATTATACTAAAACACTTCATTTTCAATCTAGAGCTCCTTGATGAGAGGCCGTGCCTGTAACTAGATTAGAAATATCTTTAATGCAATATTTATATTGCATCACAGATGTAGCAAAGGCTTCACAGCAAATCAGCAAATACAAGAGGAGTAAAAAAGTGCAAGAAAACAAGGGGCAGCTTTGCAGTTGGAGCCTAGGTTATTGTCATAACTCTCATAGCTTGCTGGTTACCTATAAGACCTATATAGGTATGGATGAAAGAAAGGAAGATGGAGTTAAAAATTTGGGGATCTGTAAGAGAGCTCCCAAGCCTGCAGTAAAAACAGGTTAGGTTGGAGGAGAAAGATGGGATCAGCAAAGCATTATGGTGAGCCAGACATAGTTCTCAAAGGGGATAAAAACAGGATGTAATTGTAAAGAGAAGATAAGATATAAAGTGCAAGAGGCTACAATAAACAAAGGGATTGTGTATTCTCCTTCCAACTGGAAAAAGTCCTGCAATAATCTCTGTGCATGTCTACAGGCAAAATCCTCAAGTTTTTAGTGAACTAATATGAACATACTGCTTTGGCAAAGCAAGTGTCTGCCCCTTTGCTGGAGAAACAGAATCATCTACAATTCCTGTTGTAACCATCAATAGCTCTTTGAGGACCACGTTGTGGGAGAAAAAATTAGAAAGGCATCAATGTGAATGTGTTCTCCATTGTGGATAAAATTTAGAAGGGAACAAGGAAGTAGAAATTGGAAAATAAAGCAGCATGCATGCTTTTCCTGTAATCTTTTTCTCTCTTTCCCGCCTCCCTCCCCCCTTCCCCACTTCATATATATTTGAAAATTCAGAAGTTTCAGTCATGGTCTACTTCTACGAGTTGTGTTTTGCTAGAGCAGAGGTGGCAACGTGTGACCCTCCAGATATTGTTCAGCCACAGCTCCCATCAGCTCTAGATAACATGCCTAATGGTGAGAGATGATGGAACTTATATTCCAACATCAAGGGAGCCACGCCTTACTGCCATCCCCTGAGCTAGAGCATAACAAACTGAGAAGAGTCTGAAAAAGCTTCTGTGCTGTTTGTCATAATCTTTCACATGGTTCTTCCCCATCATCATGAATTTGCTCTTTCCAGGTACTTTAAGCATAATCATGGTGGCTATAACCAGATGAGCCAGAGAGGGGAAAGGCAAGGTTCTCCCTACTGTTCACATGAAATGAAAGCAAGCTTATTTGAAAACACTAGAGTATAGCAGGAGAGAGGGCAGGGGCAAGGAGGGAACTCTGCTTCCTTGCTTCCTGTCCTCTGTACTAAATATTGAACAATTAACTGATATTGGATAACAGGTAAAACTTAAAAGAGAAGTTTTAATGAAGACACCAGAATATTTACAGGTTTGGATACTCTGTGTAAATCCAAAATTTTGTCATTTGTCTGCTGCAGCCTTAGGATCTTTTATGTGAAGGTTGTCATTGCATTTCACCTCATCCCCCAATAGGCTAATTGTTTTTGACAATAAAAGGTGCTTGGATTCCTCAGACAATGCTACTCTCAAGGTAGGGAAACTAATATCTGTTAAGATGATTGAATGGAACCATTTTTTCTTAAGCCTCTGTGCTTTTGCTGTGTGGTAGAGGGCAGGCATATCCATTCTCTGCCATAAGGAGCCCTGGTGGTGCAGTGGTTAAATGCCTGTACTGCAGCCATTCACTCAAAAACCACAAGGTTGCGAGTTCAAGACCAGCAAAAGGGCCCAAGCTCGACTCAGGCTTGCATCCTTCCGAGGTCGCTAAAATGAGTACCCAGACTGTTGGGGGCAAATTAGCTTATTTGCTGTTCACCGCTATGATCTTTGGAATAGCGGTATATAAATAAAACAAATTAATTAAATTAATTCCCTGTTATACTACAAGTCTTCCCTTGACTGATGTTCAAGCCAGGAAAGTCTAGCACACTGATACAAACATGTCCTTTGGTCCCCTCTCATAGGTTGCTTTATGAGATGTGGGCACAGTAGGAGGGGCTTACCGAAATCTAGCACAGACAGGCAGACACAGGCCACCTTCACAAAAGTGGGAATGATATTAGATGCATGTCCAGCTCTTCCTTCTGCATGAATAGAAACAAACAGATGACTGCTATGTCTCATTGATGACAAAGTTCCTACTTCTAGCCATGCTATGTTAGTTACTAGGCTGCATTCTTAAAAGGTAGTGTTTCTCCCTTCTTGCCTCATTGCCTATTGAGTAGTCTATGTTAAGGTGTCATTTTTGGTGCCACTGACCCCTTCCCAAAATGTACAATTATTTTGACAGTGCTGACTTTATATTTTCAAAAGGAAGAGACTACTTGTTACTTAGAATGTAGTCACTGGTATGGATCCCACCTGTGAAATTTCCCTAAAGCACATTCTTTGCTCTCACTGCCAGTGGTGGAGAGGTTTGGCTTGGGAGGCCACTCCATGTGCATTAACTGAAACATACAGTATTAGCAGCAGTGGCCCTGTAGTTCCACCACTGTTGATCCTCTCTGTCCCTAGAACATCTGTCTGTGAAGCCAGAGGATAAGACATGGGCTGCACACCCAAGGAGTATTCCACCCATATTGATCCTTCTTTCCTAGAAGAGCTATCTTTGGATCCATGGGATTAGATATGGGCTGCACATTCAGAGAAGTATTTCTGTTTCATTGTTCTTTTGCCTAGTGTTTTTTAGGGATTGCAGAGTTCATCAAAGCAGGGCATAGACAGCACTTGGGGAGATTTCTGGGGCACTTTTAGGGGTAGCACATTTTGGGGAGCTTTACAAACTCCAAGGTAAGCTGCAAATACAGACACAGTATTGTTGGTGAGGTGCATTCAGCCTCCCAGGATACCTCTAAGTCTGACTTAACAGACTTCAAATTCTCCATTTGAAAGTGTATTCTGCTTGAATGTCTGTATATTCACAAGTCTATCAAAGTTTCAGATGGGAATGCCAGAGACCTTGCTAATCAGCACTTAGCCAATGGACAGTGGACTGAACAAGCACACAGTGTAGTCTTCTCTTTTGTGGTGATATGTTTTTTATGTTTAAATTACAGTCATTGTTTCAGTATTTGCATCTATACCTATAAGTCATGATATGCAAATTTTATCCAAACCTATATTCTTTTTGTGGCAATGTTGTTCGTCTTTTTTGTGCAATACATACATGGCATTATATAAGCATGTTTCCCTTGAGCAACCTCATTATTTTCTATACAAGGTGCTGGTAAAGCTATGAAGAGACCTATACACAATCTGTAATTTTCATTCCCTAGGTAGGTATTTGCAGAACAAAGGGGCTGATGTCCTTTGGCACACAGGCTTAAAGAAAGCTGGCCCTTTTCCTTTCCTTCCTTAGTAGCACTGCTTTGATTTTAGCCATTGCAGCAGGAGAGCTGGGGGTGTGAGAGAGGCAGCCGGGGAATATTCTGAATGGCTCTTGGCAGGGCCCATTTCTTCCTACCTCCTGCCCTCCCCCACAGCTGATGCTGCTGAGGATCTCCTGCTCCTCCTCCTGCCTTTCTGAATCCTCCTTATGTCAAATGGATTGTTATCATCTGCAGCTGCAGTTCTGGAGTGTGCTGGGGAAAGGAGGGGCAGGCAGGCCAATGGGTGCCAACAGGGGGAGGGGAAGGAAAAGGATTGGCTGTCTTTCAAGCTGTGCTGGAAATTCCTCTGCTCTACTTCTTTCATTTAAATCCAGCCGTGGACAGGGGTTCTTTGACTATTCAGTCTGCCAAGAGATAATAAGGGCAACTGCAGTGCAGCCCTAGGGATCGTTTTCCCCTCTGCCTACCCTCTACCTTTTGGGAAGCTGGAAAGGGCTTCCTGCTTGGCTTCTGTCTGGGTAACAATGCCTTGGCATGGCCATCTTGTGAGCTTGCCACCCTTCTGTCTTATATTCTGAGAACCTGCTGCAGTGTGGCTTTTAATTAGGGGGGGGGTAGATGTAACAGGGAAGACATCTTCACATTTGAACACCTCAGTTCCTGTCCACACACCCTTCCTGAGAATGCTGGATCAGATTCTCTGTGGCGGCAGAAAGCAGATGGATGGAGCAAGCGCCTTAGCATCCTCTGCTCCTTGTTTTTGTGCTCCCTCATCTTTGGGGTCCCCTCCCATCACTTGAAATGCCTTTCTTGTAAGGCTCCCCACCACTCCCAATGCCCCCTTCCTTTTTCTTTATGTTCTGGTTTTCCTCAGTAGTTGGAGGGTTGGTGGTGCTTCTGCTGATGCTTAATGAAGCCGAAGGGAAGACCATCCATATCTGTAACTATCTTAAAGTGGTCTCTCCTCATCTGGGTGTCTTTCTCTCTCTGCCCCCTCTTTCCTCTTCTTCTTGGATGTATTTTTACACTTTTCCAGTGGTCAAGAGCCCCACAGCTTGGGCAAACAGTGCATGCTCTGTGCAACATGCCTCTTTCTTTTGGGGGGGAGGTAGTGGAGTGTGCGGGGATGTCGTGTGTGTAAAATTAGCACTGCCTCGTTAGGCCTTTTCAGGCTAATTCAGAGTGAAATGCTCTAGCAGCGGTGGGCTGATTCTATCAGGAGAACAAGGACTAATTAAATTCACTCTGACCATCAAGCAGTAAATTATTTATATCCAGACAGATGCAATCTAATCTCTAGCATCCAGCCCTGCCCATCCTCCTTGATTCAGAGAGGGAAAGAGAGATTGAGAGAGGGAAGGGGAAGAGAAAGAGAAAGAGAGGTGTATGTGCGTGTTTGCCTTACCTTTTCCCTTCAGTCCTATGTGTAACATCAGCTATGAATTTCTCTTAGCAAATAAGATGAATAAGAAGAAGATGAATGACCTGGTGGCGAAGTGGTTAAATGCCTGTACTGCAGCCACTCATTCACAAACCACAAGGTTGCGAGTTCAATACTAGCCAAGGGCTCAGGCTCAACTCAGGCCGGTATCCTTACAAGGTTGCTAAAATGAGTATCCAGAGTATTGGGGACAATTAGCTAACAGTTGTAAAAAGCTTAGGGACTGCTTAAGTGGCATGAAGAAGTAAATAAATGAAGCTGCTATTGCTATTGCTATATCATAAGTAGTGCTTCCAGCTTTAACTTGTAGATTGATCAACTTAGGCTTTAGTTGACTGATAGTTAAGCAGAGAGTTTAATATTAGGGCTGTCATTTTGAGAGAAGTTTTTATAGTTTTTTAAAGCAGTGGCTCTTAACCATTTTTTAGTCATGGACCCCTTTGAAAATCTGATGAAAGTTATTGTCCCCTGCCTAGAGATGTGAAGACCCAGAAAAAAATTCAGAAAAACACGCACACATGGGTTCAGATGAGAAGAGCATCTATTGCAGCAATAGAAGATGGGAACATTCTGCTTTTATGGGTTTAATCAAAATCAGTTGTTGTCTCCTTGGATTTAACTACACACTTTTAATGGTGTGTGCTTCTCTGTGTCTTTCACCTGCAATGTAATATTTTTTCCATCATGCTTTATCCAACTTGTCACCTGATATGACCCCCAAGAATCTTCCTTTTAGGGTGCAGACAGGTAACATAGCCTAATCTCACAGCAGATACAAATGTTATGATCTTCTTTAAAGACTTTCTTTTCTATTAGTTATATGACCCTGGTGTCTGATTAGATCATTCTTGTGTCTCACTGGTAACATGAGCTTTGACTGCTTAAAAGCTGCAGTTCACTCTAATTACTATTGAGCTGACACACTGATCCTTCCCTCCAGTTGAAAGGCAAAGAAAGAATGGGGTGGGAGAAAGCAGAGAGAAGAACCTCTGGCTTAATCCTTTGGGGCTTCTTAAAGGTTTGCAGCATCCAGCAACCTTACTTCATCTGATCCTTGGTTAAGACTGTTGTGCTAGAGTTGGGGAGGGGAGAGGGATTTGTCTGGTTATTGGCTAGCTTATGGTAACTTCCAGAGAGCCAATGTTGTATATTTCATAAATCATATAATGATTTCTGCAATAAAGAAGAAGGACAGCTGTTGCACTGGTTCATGGATTTAATTTTATCTGTGGGATCCAAGATGACATATGCATGTGCCGAATGAGGAATGAATTTAGAACTACCTCTGTATTATGAAAACATAATGAAAGCATGGAATGAAAGCAGGCAGATTTGATAAGGAGCTACAACCATTTGCCTTTAACCACCCATTCCATTTTATTTGGATCCAAGCCAAGTGTTTTCTTGGAATGGGGTAACTAATTGTTTACCCATGGGTGCATGTAGTGCTTTCCATAACCACAGACCACGTTCTTACCTTCTTGCTATAATTTCTATAATTTTTTTAGTGACCTGATGTGACTGATGAATTGAGGCTCAGAGCCAAGATTCTCTAAAGAAGACCTGATGGATGATGATGATTTTTATCCCACCTTTTCCTTGATTGGGACTGAAAGCAGCTTACAACGATTAAAGAATATTGTTAAAAATCCACACAGTACAAAAGTTAAAAAATCAGAAAAAAATTAAAACCAGGTTAAAACATGTATTAATACACACACCTGCACAGTGATTAGCAATATGCAGCACATTTTGTATCATGGGCCTTATATCATTACTGATCAACTGCCTGTTGGAATACAAAAGTCTTTACATGCTTGCAGAAAGAAAACAGGGAGGGTGCCAGTCTATCTTCTCTGGGAAGGGAGTTCCAGAACGTAGAGGCAGCCACTGAGAAGACCCTTTCCAGAGAGAAGATCTCAGAGCATGGACAGGATCGTAAGGGAGAATAAGGTTCTTAAAATAATCTGTACCCAAGCTGTGTAGGGCTCTAAAGGTTATAACCAGCACTTTGAATTGTGCCCAGAAACAGACTGGCAGCCAGCGGAATTGTTCCAACAAGGGAGTTGTGTACTTCCTGGAGCCAGCACCTTTGGATAAAATACTTTTTGTGGCATATGTTGAGGTGACTGTGATTAAATCAGTTATAAGTGCACTTCCATCTTTATTTTCCCCCCAGGCATTTTCCCCTCCCTCAGCTTCTGACAGCACCTTATTTCTTGGTCCCAAGATTTGCAGAGTGACAGCACAGCTTTTAATTTGTCCTTTATCCTTGCTCTATCTTCCCTTCTTCCAAAGGATGCCACCACCAGCACCACCTAACCATTCTTATCACTGTCCTGTTGTTACAGCAGTGGTACAAAAAGGCTCTGTATGTAGTTTTAATAGACTTACCTAGAACATATTACAAAGCTTGTACCTGTACACACCAAAATAGCACTGCCAAGATCCTTGTTCCTTGACATGTTAGTATATGCACGGAAAGTGTTAATTTTATATAGTTATGGGAGATCATTCAAGCATGTTGTTCTCTGCACTGCAGGCCAAAATGGTACAGGCTAGCAAAAGCTAAATTATGTATTTTGGTCTCACAGTGGTTAGTAATCTGTTCTATAACAGAGAAAAATAGACTTGAATTGAAGCCTCCAAGGTGCTGTTCTAAGTGTGTAGTACTATGAAGGATCTTTATAATCACCACTCCCTTGGTAATATAACACCAACAGCATACCTAGAGATTAGAGGCCATTTCAAGATGGAAATTTAAAATTCATTCTTTAGCATTTCTGGGCCTAGTGTGGGTCTCAATAGATTTATTAAATAAAAAAACTGGCTCTTGATCCATTTGAAGTTTCTCACCCTGATGCAGGCTATATAAGCAGTTCTGTCATCCAGTCTTTTGTTGTTGTATGCCTTTAAGTCGTTTGCCACTTATGGCAACCACTATCATGGCAGAGGGGGCACCTAGTCTCCTGTAGCCAATTGTTATTTGGCATAAGTGATCAGCGGAGTGCTAAATTGCAATGGCTGTTTTTATTTCTCCCAAGGCCATTTGGTAATTTTTCATCTTTAAACAGGAAATTTCTTCAGGCTGCAGGGCTTCAACCTGGTTTGCAAACTATATGCATCAATTTTTGATCTTATATTTTTCTCTGATAAAATTTATTCTTTAATCATATTCAAGGATAAGGGGGAAAGAAGCAGCAACAACATTGTGATTAGCACACATTGTGCTCTCACACCATGACCTTTTGCAGTTAAAGGTACAGACAATAATTACTTTATTTCCCCCCTCCTATCTCCATTGAGCTCTAGATCTTTTCTTGGCTCTGCCAAAATTCTTTGGAGTAAAACCAACTGTTCTGTTCATTCTTAGTTCAACCATAGGAAATTATTGCTCTGTATCCCTTTTAACTTTGCATCAGTTGAGATTTCTGCTGCAGAATCAGGATTTCTGAATCACTTTTAGTCCTGGTGAGCTAAGCTAGGTTAGCTGTAACTATACTCAATACATCTGGTATGCTCACAAAACCACTAGACTAGATAGAATATTATCTTGTGTAGGTGCAGTATTAATTCACCTGTTGTAGCCTGAATATACACATTGACACATTTGCTATAGCTATGTACATATTTTTCTTGTGAATGCAGCTCAGAAATTTAATGTTTCATCATCTAATAGGGTATACAAACTATGTATGAAAACATATGTTTTCATTAGTTCAGTAGCTTTCAGTTATAGATCTAGTGTGATATAGTGGTTTGAGCTTTGGACTAGAACATTGGAGATCAGGGTTTGAATCCCTGCTCAGCCATGGAAATCTACTAGATGATCTTTTGTCAAGTCACAGACACTTAGGCCTGGTACAAATGGGCCCTCAGTGATGCCCTCGTCAAGTGCTAGGGTTGCCTTGGGGCGGAGCGCCCACACGCCCCGCAATCGTAGCACGTGACGAGGGTGTAATAATGGCAGCACCCTGTATACATGGGTGCCACCATTGTTATGTAAGCACCGTGCAGCATCCACTTTTCATGGGTTCTATTTCTGCCGGAGGGAAGCTGCATGGTTTGGAGGCTGCAGATTCCCTCCGGTGGAAAAACAGACGTCAGTAGGCCGCCGTTTTTCAGCAATCTGTACCACGCCTTAGACTCAGAGAAAGGCAAAGACAAACCTTCTGTGAACAAATCTTGCCAAAAGAAAACCCTGTTAGGTTTGCCTTAGGTTTATCATAAGTCAGAAATTACTTGAAGACATACAAAAACAGCAGCAGCAGCAACAACAACAAAGCTCTCAATTAGGGGGGGTGCACTTGCTGCTGCAACTGGATAAGGCAGAAGGCCTTAAACCCTTGTTTCCTACGTACAGTGTGCCCTTGCTATCCATAGGGGATCCATTCCAGACCCCCCCCCCCCTGGATAGCAAAAAACGTGGGACCTTAAGTCCCATTCTTTTCAATGGCCATGTGCTCTCATTTGTGCCACTGCATGTGCGCTTATTGAAAAAGCTGGGGCCTGCCATCCGCGGATGGCAAGCTCACTTGGCGTGGGTGCACTGTAGTGTGAACAGGAAATTTACAAAAAGATGGAGAGGGAATCAGAAAATCTCTTGTGAGATTAATATCCATTGGACCCCCTTTGATTCCCCCCCCCCCACAATGTAGGCAGATTAAAAAAAAATATTGCATTTTTATCCCAACTTTCTGCTAGAAAATATCACTCAAGATGGCTAACTAAAACCATTTGAACAGTAAGCAGTATTAAATTAGGGGCTGTGCGCACAGCCCCAAAGGGGCAGCCTCCAGCCACCCCTGGTACAGTCAGATCGGGGCCACAGCAACCACACACCACAGCCCTGATCTGGCCTTTGCAGGGCGCAAAAAGCAGCTTCTTTTTGCACCCTACCAAGGGTGCGATAGCCGCGTTGCTGCGGCTTGGTAGCACTCCTTTGGCACTATGTCATATGTTCGCAGCACTGGAGTAGCACAGTGATGCCATGTGTGGTGCAGTGCGTGGCATCACGCCATCATGGGGTGGAGACAGGATGTGTGTCATGTAGACGCTATGCCCCGACTCTGCCCCCAAGCCGGCCCAAACTGCTGGTCTGCACAGCACCTTAGTTCAGTAATTAATCATTTATTAATCTTTTTCAGACAATCCCTAATATTCCATGTGTGGACAGTAATTTTAATGTATTGTGATGTGCTAGTTGGGGGTTGGTGCATTCTGGATGGTAGAGATTTTCTCCAAGGTACAGATTATCTAAACCTAACTAAAGGTGGGCTACACATGGTTTATGGTCTTACCCCTTTTGAGCCCTCAGTATCTTCCTCCATTCCCCTAGCCAAAACCCCAGTGATTTAGATGGGAAACATAGCATGAGAGGAACATGCTCCTTGTTCCTCAACAGTACTGTGCTCACTGATGGGTCTCAGGAAAATATTTTCTGTGGAACTTAAGGCACATGCTGCCTCCATGACCTGTTTTCTGGAAGAATCACTGGTGGCAGGTTTGTGGCAGCAATGGCAGGTCCCTATGAGTTGAGAGGGCAATGTGCTCCCTCACACAATGCCTGCCTTTGATTGAGTAACATTTCAACATGGTTTCTTGGCTGGTTTGGGGGATTGCCTTGTTTACTCCAGTTTATGATATATACTATGAATTAGATCCTCTGTGAGCAGGTGGATTAATATGGGAGAAGATGATGTGACACTTAGGCTGCTGCCACACAATTAATGCAGTTTGACATCACTTTAACTGTTTTGGCAACATCCTGTGGAATCCTGGGCTTTGTAGTATGTTGTGAATCCAGATCTCTCTGACAGAGGTTAAATAGCTCACAAAACTACAAGTTGAGACATTCCATAACACTGAGTCATGCCAGTTAAAGTGATGCCAAACTGTATTGATTTCTGCAAGGTAGATGCAGCCTACGGTAAGTTAGTTTTTTGCTATTCATTCCCAGGTTCCATAATTTCATGGTTTTTCTGATATTGAATCTGAAGGTGCATGTTTTTGTTATTTTGATTAATAATGGGATACCTGTAGGTATTGCTCCAGTGGCTTCTCTAAGTTAGTCACCTTACAAACAGCAAGTGGATAATCCAGCTTGTAGCTCATAGAATCATAGACTTGGTTTTATTCCTCCTCTACTTTTGAAAAGAGTAATGATAACACATCCTTATCTGCAGAAATGGCATGGCTGACTATCAGCAATGCTAACCACTGGATATGCAAGCTTCACAAGGGTAGAACTGGATGGGCAGAAAAAGGGATACTGTTCAAGTTCTTCTGTTTTCAGTAGGCTTAATGCAACTCTGAAGGCAGTAGCAACATCAAGCATATAACCACGTACAATGACAATAAATGGAGCAACATGAGAAAGGAAAGAATCAAAATAGCCTTTTGCCCTCCAAATAGCCTTCAAAAGATTTAGCCATTCTCTTAGCCCATGTTTTCAGGAGCAAGTTTGGGTGTTCAAGCAGGCATATATACAGCCATCAGTGCAATTCAGCAAGATTAGTAAGGTGATGCATGCTAAAGCATCAAACAAGTCAGAAGTGGCTGAGAAAAGTAACATGAAACAGCCCAGTCAAGGTTTCAGCTAGCAGGCGAATTGGATAATGGGAAGGTTGATTAAACAGCTTCTCTTAGAGGGAGGAATTAAGAATTTCCCTCTGGGTTTGGTGAAATTGGTTGGAAGGGAGAGCGAGTAGGAGACAGCAAGTGAGGAGGCAGCCAGGCGGAAGAAAGGGAACTTTGAAGTGTCAATCAGGAGGGCTGTGTGTGCCTTTTGGTTCTGCTGACCTCCCTTGCTATGGTTTGTGACAGCTTATTGGCTGCCATGCAAATTCTTGTCACTGAAAATGTTTTAGAACATAGCCTTGTAAGCATGGGCCATAAATTCCCACAAAGAAAGGAAGAGAAGGAGGGAGAGGAGGTTGTTTTTCGTCAAGCCACCATCACTGATTCCATATGGATCCTTATCATATGGTAGTGCACTACACTTCTTTTCATTAGTAGCAGCCCTAAGAATCTAGGATTGTTCATTTTAGAAGCTCTCAGCCAAAAAGTAGGATTGGTCCAAAGTGCAAACAGAAATCACAGTGCTGTGGACTGGCAAAAGCCTACATATCTAGCAAATATGCATGAGCAACCACATATGCATGAATATATTGGTCCAGTTGCAAAGACTATGTTCATAGAGACTGTGAGAGAGAGAAATTGTTTGCAGAAATTTTTGATAGTAGACCACTATTAATAGTAGGCCACTCTACCACTGGATGTAGTATGTCAGTAAGGCTTTTTCCAAAGTCCCCCATTATATTCTTGCAGGAAAGCTGGTTAAATGTGGGCTAAATCGTACTACTGTTAGGTAGATGAATAGTTGGTTGACTAGCCAAACCCAGAGAGTGCCTTCCAATTATTGCTCTTTATCCTGGAGAGAAGTAGCTTTTGGGATGCCTCAGGCTTCTATCTTGGGTCCAGCGGCATCACTAGGGTTGGTGTCACCCATTGCGGTAACTCATGGTATCACCCCCCACTGACCTCCTCCTATACCACACCAGACAAAATCCTTAGCAATGTTTTTGTACTAATGTTATACAAAAATTTTAATTCCCATAAATCAGTGAATGTATTGGTAATAGTTGTGATGTAAACAATTAGCACAATTAAAATTATACTTTAAAATTACAATATCATATGCACTACCTTAATGTACTTACATATACTTTGGCGGGATACAGACTGCCCAAAAGGGCAGTCTCCCACTGCCCTAGTTTGCTGCACGAGGGAGCCGCAGCAGACAAACCATGCGGATCCTTCGCGCAGCAAAAAGAAGCTGCAAAAAGCAGCTTCTTTTTCCGCCGCGGTTGTGAGGCCGCAGTTGTGATGTCTGAAAGTGCCACCCCCCCGCATGTGACGATGGCACCCCCTGGGGTCCGTCTAAATAACGCCATAGTTTCATGTGCTTAAAGTGAAAATTTGGTTAAATGTGATGTTTTAAAATATATATTTTTTAAAATTAATTTATTTTTTGAAATTGGAAATTTTAATTTTTTTAAAAAAAACCTGGGGCCTCTCCTTTCTCCTGCCACTGAGCCTCACTTCACTCACACTAACTCTTCAGTATTTTAATAGGACACAGGTGAATGCCACAGTCTGTTTCTGCCAAAAGTCAGATATTGGAGGAGGAGTGGTGTCATCCCCTCTTATGGTGTCATCTGCTGTGGTCTGCTCACCCCTAATTATGCCACTGCATGAGCCTGGTGTTGTTTACTACCTTATAATTTACTAATGGCGCGCATATATATATATATATATATATATATATATATATATATATATATTAGAAATAATGCAGTTTGGCACCACTTCATGTGCTATAGCTCCATCCTATGGAATCCTGGAAATTATAGTTTTATAAGATCTTTAGCCTTCTCTGCCAAAGAGTGCTCTTTCGCACTGTCAAAGAGTGCAATCACACCTGTGGTCCCATCCTGGCACCGCCAGGAGTTGGTTTAAATGAACTTATAGAATCATAGAATTATAAAATTATAGAGTTGGAAAGACCACAAGGGCCACTTCTTTTTTATCTTCTCCAGAGGGTGGTGTCTGGGTGGCTTTTAGCTGCGTTGAGGGCATACACTGTCTAAACGCCACACCCTCCAAGCAGCTGGAAGCTGCTTCTTTGGCTGGAAGCTGTTTGTTTTGGACCCAAGTCTCTCTAGCTTTATCTTGAGTTTGTTGCTTGCTTGGCTTCCCCACAGACCAGCCTCAAAAAGGCAATATCTATATTCTATAGTCTACCAGCCCCTAAGAACACCACTAAAGGGAGATGCAAGAAGGAAAAGTAGATTGTGGAACCTTCTTTTTAAGGCTTGGATCAGATCAACAATGGAATTCATAGTGTGCCCAGCCTATCTGATTTCTCAAAATGGTGAGACCAACTCAACTTACTTTTATTTAGGACATCAGTACCTATCCTTTTAATTGTGTTTGGTTCTCACTATGCCCTGTATTTAAGGCATTAAGAGAAAACAATAGAAGTGTTTAGAAAATTATTTTTTTAATGTTATTGTAATTAAAAAAACCATTTTGTCCTGCTGTAGTCTATTTAATGGTCTGTGTATAAATAGACTACAACAGGACCCAGAACATCTCAGACTTATTGTTGTATTTTTGTTTACATTATATCTTGGTTTGGATATTTAATGCTGTAGCTCTGTCTGATGCAGGAGGGTACCATAGCATCCTCCTGTGCTGCACAGCTTTCTAAGGCTACAGGGTAGAACATCTTTTCCCCTTCCAGAAGTGCTTTGGGGAGTGTGTGTCATCAGAAAATAGATGGTAAAGACTATGTCCTGTGGGAACCTATGCTCGATTTCAAATTTCCCTAAAATACTGCTTCGATGGTAGTATTGTTCTAGTGGCATTTACTAATACTACCACCATTGTCAAGACTTGGCAAACTTGTCAGTTAAAGAAGAGCTAATTAAGGCTTTTCACTGTCAGGGACTGATTTGTCTGCATTGTTGTTGGGTTTTTTTTGGCACTCCCCCCTACCAATGAGCATAGCATTCTCCCTGTATTCATCCAAACACTTTCATCCCTGTCCAATGATTAGTTCTGCTGGTTGGTCTACCAAAGAGAACCAGTTGAGATTTTTGTTTGGCCCCATCAAAGAGCTTTCCTCCTCTTGCCTTCCTCTGAAGCTGAGAGAGTATGACTTGCCCAGGGTCACCCAATTTGTTTCCCTGCCCAAGCAGAGATTCAAAACCTGGTCTCCAGAGCCATAGTCCAGTGTTCAAACCATCACACCATGCTGGCTCGAAGGGATATTTACTGCTCTCAGTTATTGATGTCTTCTGCCTTGTTTCTTATAGAGGGGTGTGAAGGAGAAGACCCGAAACAAGAAGCAACAGAAGAGCATAGCATGTCATCTTCCTAGATTCATGGGATAAACCAGCAGATTAATAATAGGCAAAATGAACACCCCTGCAAGACTAGTTCCTTCATATATTCTCCTAAGGAAGGGTATTCTCACAACAGTTATACACCTTGATATTGTTGCTGCATGCCTTCAAGATGTTTCCAACTTATGGTGATCCTAAGAGGTCATGAGGTTTTCTTGGCTACAGTTGTTCAAAGGAAGTTTGCCACTGCCTTCCCCTGAGGCTGAGAGCATGGTGTTTATCACACGGAGGTTTTTGCAGCTCAGTTCCGGGGTGACTCTTGGTTCAGCTATGCGAATTCACATTATAACGTGAATGTTTTATCACACCTGGTTGCCCTTCCATTACCCTTCCAAATCGAGGAGGAATCGAATCCAAGGCAAGTCTTATGATGCGGATTCACGCAAAGCGGAGTGAGTGCAAATTGTATTGCTACACTGGTGCATACCATGCGGATTCGAATCAGCAACCTTGCACATGCTCAGTGGGGATCTGTACGCATTGTGACTTTGTACGTTTCTGGGGTGAAAAGGGGCGCAAGTTCTTGTTTCCTGTTTTGCGTAATTGCGTGAATATTTGCCTCGTGAATATTTCTGTGTCTTCTTCATCCCCCTTTTTTATTTTCCCTTCCATTTCAGCAATTTCAACACAGAGACAGATAGACAGACAGACAGACAGACAGACAGACAGACAGACAGACAGACATATCTGTATATTCACATTCATGCACATACACACACGTATATGTTCCAAAAAATGAGTTGCCCTGAAAGTGAAAGGACCACTGTAAGGAAATGGGGGGAAATTGCAGCGCCGCATCATGGGAAATTTGCAACCTGAGGAGTTTGCAGTGGTGTACCAGAGCAGAAGCAAAGTTGCATTCCCCACTAGACCAATTCAGAGTGAAATCGAAGTGAGCGTGGAAGCAATTTCTGTGAATTTGCTTGTTACCAATTTTGTGAAAATGAGGGGTCACTTTGTAATCACTGCAGAAGGGCCATGGAAGGAGCCCCCATAGAAAGGAATCATGTGTGATAACACATCATGTTATTGCGTGAATTCGCATCACTGGACCCGCAGTCACGTCGGATCTGAGCTGCAAAAAGCTCAATGTGATAAACACCCATGTGATTTGCCCAGGGTCTCCCAGTCAGTTTTATGGCCAAGTAGGGAATTGAACCTTGGTCTCCAGGGTGGTAGTCCAATACTCAGACCACTACAACACACTGGCTCTCTTACTCAGAATGAAATTGAAGGAAGCAGAATTATCTCAGGCTGCATCCCTTTCCGCCATGTAAAACAAAAGAGCCCTACCCAGCCCCAAACCCTTACTGAATGTGAATGTTAATGTTAATGTTGCCCTGTTTTGGATATTTTGACTTCTGTGGGAAGGGATTATGTAGTATTAAAAAAAAATCATTTCTTTCCCCAGTAGTCTGCCATGATATAGTCCAGTATTTTACACACATCCTAGCACACGTGCACCTCTTCGGTTCTGGAGAATTTGTAAAATATTTCATGGTTCAGCACTGACTGGGCCTGGAGACTTGAAATTGATTTTGAAGAGACACTGAATGAGAGATTGGACAACTGGACTTCTTCCAAAGACAGAGATTGCCTTGTACGGTGTACAGATGAATTCACAGGTGTGCTTTCTTTCCCTGTGAGAAAAAGGAGAGAATTACTTTGAGCATCAAAAAACAGTCCAAGCCATTCATTCCACTCACATGTGGGCTTTCCATTACTTTTCCATGTGTATCATTGCAATAGGAAAATTTGTGAAAATTTAAGGTGGGCATTATAATAGGGTCTGTTGACCTTGATGGGTGAATGAAAGATGTAAATGGTTTTAAGAGAGGCAAATCATTTCATGTCGTTTCAAGCAGAAAGACTCTTGTGTTCTTGTTCTTTCAATTTGACTGAGAAGATTCTTAATTTTAACTGGGCAGTGGCCAAAATTCACATAGGGCCCTTTAATTCAATCCCATTATGAGCTGGTGAGTTAATGGGCTTTGTACCTAACACTCCAGGGTTGGATAGCATTCAAATCAGTTAATGTTTATTATGAACTTTATTATCCTTGCTCCTTTTTCTCTTTTTCTCTCTTTTTAAAGAAGGCTCTTTTCAAGGAAAGCGTGGAAATTATCAATCTGTTGGGAGGGGCCCATTTTGAGCTAGTGTTGGCACTGCTCTTTAGGACAACTTCTTGTTTGCTTCTGGAATTCAAAAAACTAGCTGGCATAAATAATCCTTATTGTGTGAAATTGAAGGCTTTCATGGCCGGCATCCATAGTTTTTTGTGGGTTTTTCGGGCTATGTGGCCATGTTCTAGAAGATTTTCTTCCTGACGTTTCGCCAGCATCTGTGGCTGGCATTTTCAGAGAATGCTTGCCTGGAAAAAGTGTGAGCCTGGGAATGCAGGAGTGATTTGCATGTGTTTTGTTCTGTGCTGATGGCAGGCCTCAGGCTGGGAGGCTAATGCAAAAGAGGATTAGTGTCTGCTAATTGGTGATCATTATCTGCTGGGAAAGCCCCCAGCAAATGCAAATGGGAAACCACTCAGAGTCAGGGGATTTCCCGGCAGATAATGATCACCAATCTTCTAGAACATGGCCACATAGCCCGAAAAACCCACAAAAAAACCCAATCCTTAATGTGTTTTAACATATAGATTTCCTAATGCATAAATAAATTACATGGGTCCCAAATCCAGGAAAACATAAATATATCCCGAGGAGCTGTACAGAAAGGTGGCATCCAGCCGCCCCTGTACTGGCAGGATCGGGGCTGTGGCAACCGCATACCATGGTCCCAATCCAGCCGCTGGGAGGACAAAACAGAGCCGCAAAAAGCGGCTCCTTTTTGTGCTCTCCAAGGGGCGCCATAGCCACGGTGGCATAGCTTTATGATGCCCCTTTGGCCCTACATTGTGTAGATGCAGCGCAGGAGTCGCTGCACCCTAGGGGCGGGGCTAGGGGGTCCAGTGTGTGGATGCTGCACCATGGCTGTGCCTACAGGTGGCACAAAGTGCCAGTCTGTATGGGCTCTAAGTCTTCCTGCTACCCAACCCCAATTTTTTTATACTATGTAAGCCTGCACAACAGTATTTAGTCATGTTCATGTGAAATAAAACATCCACTAAATAGACTGTCAAACTGAAAAACGCCAAGGCTGAAATTGAAGTACACTTAGCCCTCAATATCCACAGATTCTTTATCTACAGATTCAACCATCCCCAACTTGAAAATATTTTTAAAAATATATAAATTCTAAAAATCAAACCTTGATTTTGCTATTTTATATAAGGGACACCATTTCACTTGTTAACTGCCTTTGAGTCAACCCTGACTCATGGTGACCCTGTGGATTAAACATCTCCAAGACCCCTATTCTCTGCTCCTCTCCTGCAGGTTCAGGCCCATGACTTCTGTGATGGTGTGCAGGATTCCTCTTCTTTCTTTCTTTTTTTTTTTTACTACTTTTTATTCTCCCTAATTAGTCATGCCTTGTACTTCATGTGGTTGAAGTACAACAGCCTCAGTTTTGTCATCTTGGCTTCCAGAGAGAGAGTTCAGGTTTGATTAGTCCTAAGATTCATTTGTTTAGCTTTTTGGCTGTCCATGGGATGCTCAGCACTCTTCTCCATTTCAGATGAGTTTATATTCTTCGTATCCACTTTCCTCACTGTCTAGCTCTCACATCCATACATGGTAATGGGGTATACAATGGCTTGGACATTTCAAACTTTGGTGCTCAGTTGTATATTTTTAGATTTCAGGGTTTTTTCAGGTTCTTGCATTGCTGTCTTTCTCATTCCTAATCTTATCCTTATTTCTTGATTGCATTCTCTGTTCTGATCAGTGTTTGATCCAAGGTAGGGGAAATTTTTGACTACTTCACTTTCTCCATTGTCCAAGTTGATTTTGTGTATATCCTCCATATTTTACATTTATGTTCAGCAGTAAGCCTGCCTTTTCACTTTCTTCTTTGACCTCCCTTAGTAATTGTTCCATGGCTATGATGTTGTCACTAGTGGTATGCTGGCATCTGCATATCTTAGACTGTTAATGTTCTTTCTGCCTATCTTCACTCCTTTTTCTTCTGAGACTAAACCTATTCTTTCTATGATATTTTCTATGTACAAGTTGACAAGTAGGGAGGAAAAATGCATCCTTGCCTATCCCCTTTGTCTATTGGGAACCATTCTGTTTCTCCATACTCTGTTCTAACAGTAGCCTCTTGTCCTAAGTACAGTTTCCTCATTAGGACTGTCAAATATAGTCATGCTCCCATGTCTTTAAGAGCATTCCATAGTTTTTTTCTGGTCTTTGAAGTAAAAGACTTTCCTATAGTCTATAAAGCACATGCTGATTTTCTTTTGGAATTCCTTGGTGCACTCCATTAACCATCATATGTTTGTAATGTGGTCCTTAGTACCTCTTCCTTTCCTGAACCCTGCTTATATCTCTTGGCTTTCTCTCTCCATATGATTGGAGTCTATACTACAGAATTTTGAGCATGATTTTGCTTGGGTGGAAATTTCACTACACCATTCTATTTAATGGGACTTGAGCATCCATTGATTTTGTTATCCACGAGGGGTCCTGGAACCAAATCCCAATGGATACCAAGGGCCCACTGTATTATTCCAGTAGTCTTTACTTTTTATAATGCTAAAAAAATGAATAATGTGAAAACTGAAGGTGAATCATTTGGAAGCAATAGCACAGAGATCTTAGGCAAAGAGAAAAGGGCTCGAAAGATGGGCAGCTCCGTGCCATCCATCTTTGTCCTGAGTTGGTGGTGCAGCAGCCGCACACTGCAGCACCAACACGCTGCCAAAAAGATGCTGCCTAGAGCGTCTTCCTTTTTGTGGTGCCACAAACAGGAAAGGGTGCCACCATGACCCCACTTCCTGCCAGCAATGTCTGAATGCTGTGCAACGCTTGCATCATCATGGCTGCCCCCGTGTGGGGTTAGGGTTCGGGAGTGTATGGTTGCTATGTGCTCCTGAACCCTAATTTTGGCCCAAGGATGGCACTTTCCACCCATCTGTACCAGGCCAAAGAGACTATTTTATGGCTGTCTATTCCAAACAGACAAAATTAAGCCCACCCCTTGTTTGCAATAGTTATCAAAGATTCATCCATCCTCATAAAATTTTAACAAATATGGTAAATTTAGCATCTGTTCTTGAAGTGTATGAAACCTGTACTGTATATCCTAGAACTATGCATTGCAATACCTTTGGGAACAGCGTCCAAGCTGTGTATTGGCAAAATGAAGAAACCAGCAAAATGAGAATCATTGGCTTGTTTTCACCAAGTAAATGGGGGAAAGAGTTACTCACCAAGGCAGTAGAAGCCATTTACATATTTTGTTGGATGATTTTCTGAGCTGGGGGAGAATAAGGAGGTTGAAGGGATGTCTCTGTATCAGGCCTGCCATGCCTTGCAAGCAATGTAGCAAAGGAAGCTAAAAGAAATTGTGTCAACCCCCTCTCTGAGTTTGTACCCCGTTGATTATTTCCAGGAATGTTCTTGCTTTTCCCTTCTGTTAGGAGTTTTTAATGGCAGCAATTTTGTTATCAAGAGAAATACTAACAATATTCAGCTGCACTCTGTGATAGCGCAGTGGTACCATTCAAAAAGTCAAAGCCTTTTAAGTGTCTCTCTTTGTGTACATACACATGTGTATATGTGTATGTGTATATGTATAACCTCCCTCCTCTGTTTTTGACATTGTTCCTTGGCCCCTCATTCCATACCGCTTGTTAAGCTGTTAACTCAGTCCATTTATTTAGTGTACGTGTTGCCGAGAGCTCAATTTTTATCTTGGTGAAAACCAGGCTTGCTCATGGGCACATAATGAAATTGCATAAATATACCCTTAGCCAGGGAATCTAATTTATTTTCCCTGTTCATTATGAAGGAGAAGGCCATTATGAAATGTAGAACTTTTTTCCCTCCTCCTCCTCCTTTCCCCAGTGCTGGAATTGAAAGGCAGGCGTGCAGGCTCTTTTTGTACTGATGATTTCGCCCTGATTCAATTTAAAGCTGGTTAGAGCTCAAATACTGTAGCGTAATTGACAAAGATCAGTGTGGGTTGTAATGCTAATGTCTTGGCTGTGGCTTCGGAGGCTCTACAAGAGAGCAGGTTAGAAAACGCTTTCTGGAGAGGATTGGATCTTTAGCAGTCTGCATAGGTGATGAGAAATCAGCAGGTAAGTTGCTGTGATTTGATCCTCTTAGACTGTGTGTGTATGTGTGTGTGTGTTCATATGTGCACATTTGGGTATGCACACCTAACAAGTGCATCTAAATGCCAGTTTGGGCACATTACAGTTGTGCAGGACAAGACAATGTGTTTTTTTTTAAAGAGTACAACCATCTAATGTGTATAGCAACATTTATCTCCTTCTGTGTTAAATAGTGTGTGGTGAAGAGGAGGAAAGGTGAAGATAACCTGTAACAATCATGATCCAGATAGAAGGACCCAGCAGGCTATGGAAATGTTTTGCTAGTGGTCTGCTTTGCATGGTGAAGAGTGATAGAAGCACAACATTAATTGTATATTGTGGTGAACATGTTGAGTGTTGCAGAGTACAAGTAAAACATCTCTCCTAACCTGAGATTCAAATTTTAGGCATTAGAGGAGATGTTTGGCTGTTACAAAATGTTATGTTTCTCTTTCTTCTCTATCCTTCGCTAATCTATAGCATGATGTGATAACAGTGTACAATGGGTTTCCCCACTTCTTCTCTACTTCCATGGCTTTCTTCATTGCCTCACCACCACCACTTCATTGGCTGCTGCCAGAAGGGGGGCAGGGAACTTGCATTATGATGACATAATACCAGTCATTTTGTATTGGTAGACATTATCAGAAAGCAAGGAGGTGAGAGGTGGAAAAGTTGGTGTGGAACTGTTGCAAACAGAACATCAATGTAGAGCTATACATACCAATGGCCATCTGCAGCCTTGTTTCTTTATAATTTTGCATGCAGTGCCTTAACTGTATCTCATGCATATAACCCCGTAGATAGTGGTTTTGTGGAGCCTGGGATAAAGTACGTTTTAATTAGTAGGGGTTCATAGTGTCATCTCCTACCCCTGTAGGCTTGCCACTAAGCTCACCTACAATCTCACAACAGGCTGAAGGGGTAAGGGTGGGTAGGATAAATGTTGTGAGCTGTACTTGTTATCTAATACCATAGAAGGTTATTTTCTCTCTCTAAGATGAGAAAAGGACTCTCTGCCTTAAATTTATCTGTCTATTTCAATTGTCCACTGTTAAGCAATTGGCAGATCTCAATGATGTCATTAAGCATGATGCATTAACCACCAGGCACAGTTCTCTTGACACATTCAGATTTTGAAAAAGGAAACCTCAAAATGAGAAAATATTTTTCTTGTAAATTAAGGAGCCATGGTGGTGCAGTGATTAAATGACTGCTCTGCAGCCACTCATTCAAAGCCATAAGGTTGTGAGTTTAATACCAGCAAAAGGGCTCAAGCTTGACTCAGGCTTGCATCCTTCCGAGGTCGTTAAAATGAGTACCCAGATTGTTGGGGGCAATTAGCTTACAGTTGTAAACTGCTTAGACACTGTTAGTTCAGTATGAAGCTGTTTGTTTGTTTTCCAAACTCTGCATTGAGGAAAAAGCCAGAGGGGTAGTTTATAACTATGTTATAAACCGATTTGCAAACTGGTTTAAATGCTGGTTGTTCACACTTGCACTGTTTTTTTCTGACCCGAATTTGGGGGAGGGCAAATCCCCCTTGACCTGTTTTTTCCAGAAATGACCCCCCCCCCCCATGTCTTTTCAAAAGGATAGGATTTTATGAGGGAGCAGGCAATGGGAACTTGCTCCTGGTCACATCTGAGGCATCCAGGAGGGAGGGGGCAGATCATTCCCTGCCAGCCAAAGCCATAACCATGGAGGGAGTTCTCAGAACATCCCATTAGATGCTGTCCTTTTTAAAAAATAAAATTTTACAGGTTATTCACATCTGTGCTATTGCATAGTTACAGTAGACCGTACCTTTAAATACTGGCATCAGCATGACAAAGGTGCGGGGGTGTTGGGAGGGAATTTCTGTCAGTGGGGGTGGGAGTTAGGGTTCAACCAAGGGTTCTCCAGAGGAGCTTGCCATCGCCATCCTCCAAGGATGACAGGGGGGAATCACCCTAAGGCTAGCCTATCTCAGGGTTTCTTGGCAAGGGATCCTCTGAGGGTCTACCATTGCCATCCTTGAAAACTGAGAGAGTTTGACTCCCCCTCAAGGGTAATCTATCCCAGGGTTTCTTGGCAAGGGATTCTCTGAGGGGGTTGCCATTGCCACCCGTTTGCCATGTCCCCCATTTTTTTTGAATGTCCCACATTTTGTGGTGCCTCATCTCCTTTTCAGCAGCTAGTCTGTCTGGCCTTCCTTCCTTCCTTCTGGCAGGGAAGAAGAAGAAGAGGGAAAACTTACTTTTGCAAAGGAAAACTGAACAAGGGAGGGAAGTGACCAGTGGGGTCCCACAGGGCTTGGTCCTGGGCCCAGTGTTATTCAACATCTTTATCAATGACCTGGATGACAGAATTGGGAGCATACTTATCAAATTTGCAGATGACACCAAATTAGGAGGAATAGCTAATACTCCAGAGGACAGGATCAACATTCAAAATGATCTGAATAGACTAGAAAGCTGGGCCAAAGCTAACAAAATGAAATTCAACACAGAGAAATGTAAGGTACTGCACTTAGGGCAGAAAAATGAAATGCACAGATCTAGGATGGGGGACACCTGGCTGAATGAAACTACATGTGAAAGGGATCTAGGAGTCCAAGTAGAGCACAAGTTGAACATGAGTCAACAGTGCGATGCGGCAGCTAAAAAGGCCAATGCAATTTTAGGCTGCATCAATAAAAGTATAGTGTCTAGATCAAGAGAAGTAATAGTGCCACTGTATTCTGCTCTGGTCAGGCCCCACCTGGAATATTGTGTCCAGTTCTGGGCACCACAATTCAAAAAGGACATTGAGAAACTGGAGTGTGTCCAAAGGAGGGCGACTAAAATGGTGAAAGGTCTGGAAACCTTGCCCTATGAGGAACGACTCAGGGAGCTGGGGATGTTTAGCCTGGAGAAGAGAAGGTTAAGAGGTGATATGATAGCCCTGTTTAAATATTTGAAAGGATGTCATATTGAGGAGGGAGCAAGCTTGTTTTCTGCTGCTCCAGAGAACAGGACTCGGAACAATGGATGCAAGCTACAGGAAAAGAGACTCCACCTCAACATTAGAAGGAACTTCCTGACAGTAAGGGCTGTTGGACAGTGGAACACATTCCCTCGGAGTGTAGTGGAGTCTCCTTCCTTGGAGGTCTTTAAGCAGAGGCTAGATGGCCATGTATTGGGGATGCTTTGATTTGATTTCCTGCATGGCAGGGGGTTGGACTGGATCGCCCGTGCAGTCTCTTCCAACTCTATGATTCTATGAAGGGGAGAACAGAGAGAGGGAGAATTGGCGTTTGGGAAGAGAAAAGGAGAGAGGGGGAAATTATTGTTGCTTCTTGTTGTGTACCTTCAAGTTGTTTTCAACTTATGGCACCCCTAAGGATAACCTATCACAGGGTTTTCTAGTCATGTTTCTTCAGAGGGGTTTTGCAATGGCCATTCTCTGAGGCCCACTGAGCGTGACTAGCCCAAGATCACCCACTAGGTTTATATAGCTTATCTGGGATTCAAACACTTGTCTCCAGAGTCCCAGTCCAACATTCAAACTGCTGCATCACACTGACTTGGAAGAATTGCTCCCTCTTTATTCCCCTCAGCAGCCTGGACTCTACTCAAAAGTAAAGGCTGGGAAGCCGAGGCGGAGGAAGAGGAGGGAAGGATTGCTCCCTCTTTATTTCCTCTTTATTCCGCTCATTCACGGGATGTCACTTATCTGGTATAATGACACTTTAACCCCCTGATCCCCCCCCCCCCAAATTTACCTCTGTAATAAAGTCCTATGACAACGGAGGTGGTGTGGTGCAGCTGTGCAACATTTGAATGACAGAACAAAATAATAATAATAATAAAACCAAAAATGATTGAATGCAATCGATATGGAGGATCCATTTTGAATCAGTGCTTCAGTCAGTGTGAACTTCAACAGAGATAAATTGCGCCGGAGATATTCAATCAGGGTAAACATAGTGAGAACTTCAATTCGGAATTGCAACATCGATGCCATTTGGATCTCCGCACTACAAAAATGCTAATGTGAATAGGGCCAAACATGATTTTTCCAGCTCTGGATCTTGCAGTAACAGTAATAGCAGCACTTTACATTTCTAAACTGCTTCACAGTGAACTAAGCACTCTCTAAGCAGTCTACAATGTATTAGTCAATTGCCCCAACCAGCTAGGTACTCATTTTACTGACCTACAACAGAATTGAAGCTGAATCAACCCGGAGCCCTCTGGCATCAAATTCACAATGTTGTGGCTGCAGTACCAGCATTTAACGACTCTACCACTAGGGCTCTCCAGGACACAGTTTTTCTGTGTTGTGTGTCTGTGTTGCTGGATGGAGAGAGTGGGAATCACTTCTTCTTGCACCTGTTGTGTTGTTCTCCTTGTTCTATATTCCCCCTAAACTAAAGGACTGAAAGAAATTATTTTTATTGTTGTTATTGCTCATTAGATTGAAGCTGAGCCTTCCCCATTACTTTTGAAAGCCAACAGTGGCAGGAGAAGGGAGCAGTCCAGTTCTTAAGCTCTCCCTCCCTCTCTTCATACAGTATCCAAACTAGCAAGTTTGATTTTTGAGTCATTCTTGCTGTAGCATTTGCAGCTGAGAGACTGAGCAACCCCAAAGGTATGAAAACAGGAGGTGGGGATGGATGAAAAAAACAATCTCTTAGCAAAGGAGTGAACTGTATGTATAGAGTGGGATGAGGGACTTAGTTTCTGGTCCCCCACATCATCTATTCCTTGCTCTGCTTGTTTCAATTGCTTGCTCCAAAAGCTATGTATGTTTGAGGAGCTGTTCTCCTCTTGTACAGCCTTAAGCTTCTTTTGCAAATAAATGTAACTTGTGTAAGGTTCACATCAAAGTAGAACAGAAATGTTCTTCATTGTGATTAGAGTGTTGTATTGGGATTGAAAGAGCTGGATTCCAAACAGCACTGAGATATAAAAGTAACTGCGTGACTTTCAATCAGTTACTCAGTATCTTAGCCTGATGGACCTGACAGGTTGTTCTAAAGATAAAATGAAGAAGAGGAGAGCTACATAAGCCACCTTGAATTCATTAGTGGGAAGGCAGAATATAAACATAAATAATTTT
The DNA here is from genome assembly GCF_019175285.1 of Sceloporus undulatus. NCBI lineage: Eukaryota > Metazoa > Chordata > Lepidosauria > Squamata > Phrynosomatidae > Sceloporus > Sceloporus undulatus. The sequence continues at coordinate 145,716,338 of NC_056523.1, read as the reverse complement.
TAAAATGATTAAATCAGAGATACAATTTCTGTAATTGGATGATGGCTCTAGTAATTCAGTCTTGAGTGTTTTTATAGCCCTTTTATAATTAACATACCAGCACACAAACAGCAAACTCAGTTCCTAAGCTGCATTTCATATACAGAGCTTGGAATGTTACATTTGACAATTAATTCAGTAATTTAAAATATAAGAAACAGAAATATCCATTAGCATAAACACTAATAATTTAACCTGTTTAGTTCTGTAAATTATCATTGACAAACTTGTTGATTAAAATGTTAGTGTTGGGCCAAGCAGTGGAATTTTTAAAGAACAGCATAGAGATTGTCACTGTTGTTTTTAGGGGAGCATATTTTGCTATTGGCAACTTCAAAAAGCCTCCTTTTGTCTTTTTAAAATTGCCTTTCTCCAAACTGGAGAGGCTATAATAGGATTATTGCCTGGAAGTGATGGGAGTACAGCAAGTCTGGGAACCATCAATTTGGGGGAAACTGTTCCAAAGCATGAGATTTATGTACTGTATTTTTATTCTGTCTTTCTCCAAGGTGGGTCTCATCTTACAAAATTTTCAATACAGCTGGTTGTTCATTGTTACCCAAATAATAGGTGGGGGGTATTAGGGGTCCCTGCCAGCTGTCAGTGATACTTCAAATGTTGAGGAATGTAGCTTTGCAAGAAGCTTTAGACCAGGGAGCACCAATATATACGAGTACTGATTGGGATAAGGTTGCTATTTCCCAGTTTTGGGCAGGACAATCCCAGATTGGAGGGTCCAAAAATGTCCTGTCCCGTCTGGGTATTTTTGACCCTCCAGTCCCGGATTTCTGTCTTGCTTCAGGCCACATTTTTCCAGTGTACTGGAGAAAATGTGGCTGAAACAAGGCAGAAAGCCTCCTTCCGGCCTGTCTCCTCCTCCAAGATAGCCCTCTCCGGGGTGGAGGTCGACTAGGCCTCTCCGGGACTGGAGGAGGCGGCACTGTGCTCGGGGCCTCATACTCAGCCTCCTTCAGCCCTGGGGAGGCCTAGCCATCCATACTGGTACCTTGGCTGAGGCCCCAAGCACCCCGCAACCGTCTCCAGCGTGGCTGGCTAGGCTTCCCCAGAGCTGGAGGTGACAGTGCTGTGCTCAGGGCCTCGACTGAGGCTCCAGAAGATACAGCACAACTGGCTAGGCCTCCCCGGGGCTGGAGGAGGTGGCACCATGTTTGGAGCCTCGGCTTTGGCCTCCTCCAGCCCCAGGGAGGCCTAGCTGGCCGTATACGTCTTTTGGGGCCTAGCTCGAGGCTCCAAGTGCAGCGCCGCTTCCTCCAGTCCTGGCTAGTGCGGCCGGACAGGCCTCTCCAGAACTGGAGGAAGTAGTGCCATGCTTAGGGTTGAGGTCGAGGCCCCAGAACTTCCAGTGTGGCGGGCTAGCCCTCTCCGTGACTGGAGGCGTTGGTGCTGCCCTTGGGGCCTCAGTCAAAGCACAGAGAGATCCAGTGGTGCAGTGAGATGGCAGGAGGCCTCCCTGGGCCTGAATTGCAGCCGTGCCATCCACCCAGGGTCTAGAGAGATGTGGCAGCATAGTGAGGAGGCAGGAGATCTCCCTGGGCATGAGGTGCAGCTGTGCACGGCCAAGGCCCTAAGGATCCAGCAGGGATGTAGATGAGGCACAACATGAATTTATATTAGGTTGGTTTTTTTTAAATTTAACTAATGTTTTTGGGTTTTAGTTGGTCATGTCCTCCATTTTTCTTTAATGTCCAACATTTTATCCTACATTTTTCCTGGTTTTGTGCAAGAGAATTATGGCAATCCTAGGACTCCAGATTCTTGGTAAATTAGGAAAACTTTTTTTAGAAGATATGTAGAGTGCAAAAACACACAAAAGATAGCAATTCAAACACACAGACACAGAGTATACTGGACTGACTGAAATGGAAATGTGAAAGAAGATAGCAGTCATGGAACGCTGGAATTACTCAGACAGAAGGGCAACACAGAATATATGCAGAGTGTGTGTGTGTGGGCTGGGCTGTGTGAGCAATGGCTAAGTTTTCAGGACATATTTATACCTCAAAAATAACCCCAGGCAATGGGCTATCTAGCCAAGTAGCAAAGGCTGAATGACTAGTCCTTGAATCAACAAAGGTATTCTGGACTATTTGGGAGAAAGATGAAGTATTTCCAATTTGATAGTTTTGTTTACTTGGATGTCCATATGCCTAGGGAAGCAATTCCTTTTTTACCTGGGAACTTGATTTTTTATTGTTCCTGAAAGGCCATCTCTCAAAAACATGCTATCTCCAAATGTGGGATATCAAAATATGAGGACCCCAAAATGCAGTGCAGGTTATGTAGGGGCGCATAACATAATCTATATCTCTCTTTTACTTCCACCCTCTCTAACATATACACTTCACTCACTCTTGTCTTCAGACCTTGTTTAAGATTTGTAAAGAGTGATGCATTTCAGTGAGAGGATACTGATGCACCACAAGTTCAGTAATAAGTGGATAGCTACTAATATTGGACAGTGAATTTAAAAAATGGAGAAATCTTAGTCTGAAATTCTTTAAAGTCTCTGATCATGTGAAGAGTATTTTTCTGCACAACTTAGTACTGCATCATTTCTGCCTCTCCAGTCCCAATCAAGTTTGCAAAAAGTAGTGAAGCACAGATTGTGCATACAATACCAAGGGAGCCTAAATTCAGTATGTGACATCTGCAGTTTTAATGATCAGTAGTAACTCACTCATCTCTGTATCCATCTTGACTTAACAGTACAATTAAAAGGGTACGGATAAGAAGAAGAAAGAAGAGGAAGAGAAAAAAAAATCAGAATGGGAAGGATGGAAGCTGAGACAAGGAGAAACCAAGAGAGAAAGAAATAGAGGATGAGGTTGAGGAAAACATTTTACTTCATTATCCAAGAGCCCAGTTTTATGTAAATAATACACTAAGAATTTCAAAAAGGGTTGATTACACCTTACGACAAATAATATTAGTATGTATATTAAACAGTATACAAACTGTATATTACTGTGTGATGTATATTATACAGTAATAGAGTTAACTTCAAATAAGAGATTAAATTATACTCTATGTCAAGCTCTAAAAGAGAACTATTATAAGATATACTTTAGGTGGTACCTAACACCTGAAAAGTTGTGTAAGATTTATGGGAATTGTAGCAACATTTGTTGGAAATGTTTTAAAGAAAGAGGATTGCTGTATATATTCATGTATAAGTCTAGAAATTTTAGTCAAAAAAGGTGACCCCAAAAACCAAAGTCGACTTATCCATGGTTCAATGTTAGCACCGTACTTTAACTCTTATTTTAAAAAGGAACCATCCCCTACTGAAAGGCAAGAGCATAATCTGTGTCCTAGAAGCACCGCCACACCGCTGTTCTCTCATCCATCCAGCCTTTAGTGTGAGCACAGTTATGCCTGCTGGAATTTTGTAAGTTCTTTGACATTGTTTTCCTTTGCTTCATCCTTTAGATCCTTTGTTATGTGGCCCTACGTTTTACCCTCAACTTATCCATGGATCATATCAAAATTCATAATTTTGGCCCCAAAACGTGCCCTAGATTTGTACATTAGGTTGACTTACAGTCAAGTATATACAGTACTTTTCCATATGTGGTGGACATATGAAAAGGCAAAAGAGAGAGAGAGAGAGCACCAATTCATTATGCTCTGTTAAACATGATATATATGCATCTAGGAGAAAAAAACTGGAAGAACCTTGTTTTATATGATATTGGCAGCAAGAATTGTATATGCCCAAAAGTGGAAACAAGAGAATATTCCAATGATTGAGGAATGGGTGCTAAAGTTATTATATTTATTGGAAATGAATAAAATAACAAAAGGCTTAAGAAAAGATAATTCTAAAAATTATACTGAAGATTGAGAAAAGATTCTAGAATATTTAACCCAAAATGGGGGAAGATAGTTACCATGAGCTTAATTTTAGAATGAAATGCCAACTGAATAAGTTGTAAATGGAAATTTAAATGTAGACTCAGTCTGGAAGAGAAAGAAGAGGAAAATGTATATTTTGGTCATAATTATACAGTTGTCCCTCCAAGTTCACAGACTTGGGGCAATCTTTGGATGCACACCCTCCATTCAAGTCTATGGGGCTTGAATATGCATGAAATTTGGAACACACTTGGGGAGGGAGTCCGAATTGGATCCCCTGCGAATTCCAAGGGGCGACTGTAGTTTAGAAAAGAAAGGAAAGAGAATATTATACTATTATAAGCTGCAAACAAGGAAGTAATGGATGGAGTATGGATGATCTGTGTAATGTTTAGTAAAGTTTGTGTAAGCTGTATAGTGAAATGTTGGTTTCTTTTTAATGTTGTTTTAAAAAACAATATCAATACAGTTATTTTTAAAAGAATGTATATTATACAATAATATACAGTAGAAATGAGCTGACAGTAGAGGGGGTGGGAAGCTACTGAAGTGAGTGCACTCCCACACTCCAGAAAGTCTCTAAACATTTTCTTTTTGTACAGGTTCATGGGAGTGAAGGGAACCTGTTTTTTGTTTTTGTTTTTGCCTAGGAGGACTTACAGCCTATAAGACCTTTCTGAAGGGGCCAAAAATAATAGTATATAGTAACTGTGTATTATGCCACAATGTACAATAGAAGCCAGTCCAGAACATTAGAGGATCTAATTCACTAATGCCTGTTTTTAACTTCAGTAAAATTGGGGAATCCAGAAAGGTTGATAAAACCACTGGAAAAAACTTAGTGATTTAATAATGTAGAGTTGGTGTTAACTCCAAGCTCTGCTCGTGTTTGATGATATCCATGTATTTCTCACACAGATACTTCAACACTCCTTTTCTGTCTCTGTGGACAACATTTCTATTCAACCAGTCCAGCAAGCCCGCAGTCTTGGTTTTATCTTTGATTCTTCTCTGTCGTGTATCCCTCAGATCCAGACCACAGCCAAGGCTTGTAGATTCTTTTTGTACAATATTGCCAAAATCTGACCTTATCTCTCCACCTCTACTGCCAAGATCCTGGTCCATGCCCTAGTGATCTCACGACTTGATTACTGTAACGTCCTCCTGGCTGGGCTTCCTCTTTCTCACCTCCGTCCTTTAATCTCTGTCCAGCATTCAGCTGCACGCATTATCACATCCGCCCACCGCTCTGACCACATCTCTCCTGTGTTGGCATCCCTTCACTGGCTCCCACTCCCTTTCCGCATTCAGTATAAGCTCCTGCTGTCAACGTTTGAAGCCCTCCATGGGTTGGCCCCTCCTTACTTATCAGACCTTATTTCTCCTCACCTTCCCACTAGGGCCCTCCGTTCTGGTAGTCAAGGTCTGCTGTCCCAGCCCAGGATTTTCTCTGCCCCATCTCGGATTCACCCCTTTTCACTTGCTGCCCCTCACTCCTGGAACCTTCTTCCCCCATAAGCAAGGGTCATCACTTCTTTAACCAACTTCAAAACGGAGTTGAAGACCATCCTGTTCAGGGCAGCGTTCCCAGGCATTGCATAATTGTCACTTGCTATTTGATGTTCTTTTGTTGTCTGTTTTATTGAATCATTTCCTGTATTGCTATGTATTTTATATATATTATCCTACTAGAGAGGCCCCTTCCCCACCACCTTTCCCTTCTCCTTTTGTGTCGTGTCTTTTTAGATTGTAAGCCTGAGGGCAGGGAACCGCCCAATTAAATAGATTGTATGTACAGCGCTGTGTAAATTTACAGCGCTTTATAAATAAAGGTTAATAATAATAATAATAATAATAATAATAATAATACACAATTTTTGAAGGTATTTTAAACCACTGTAATGCAGCAAGACCAAGGTGAATCAGAAAACTGGACTTACACAATTTACAATGTCCATGTTTGCGAGAGGGTTGTATTCATTCCATGAAAAGTTGTTTTCTTTGTATGAGTCAAGCTGTTTCCTATGTATAGGATAATTATGCCAATTAAGAATTTTTTTAAAAAAAGAACGTGATATACCTATCCTGCCTCTTCACTTTTAACAAATTTTTTCAAATTCCTAATGGCTGGTTAGAGCCAATGTGGTATAGTGGTTTAAGTGGTGGGTTAGGGCTTTGAGAGACTAGGGCCTGTTACAGACTGCCAAAATAAAGCTGCTTCGGGTCTCTTTGGAGGTATGTTGTTTAAATGATGCATGCACCCTAAGAATCTGGAAGCTGCACCAAAGCTGCACTCCAGTGCTTAGGAATGGAGTGTGGCTTTGGCGCGACCTCCGGACTCTTAGGACCCATGCTTCATTTAAATAGCATACTGCCAAAGAGACCCGAAGCAGCTTTATTTTGGCAGTCTGTAACAGGCCTAGGGTTCAGTTCTCTACTCAGCCATGATGGAAACCCACTGGGTGGCCCTTGAGCAAGTCATGTGCTCTCAGCCTTGGAGGAACGCAATGAGAAGCCTCTTCTGGAGAAATCTTACCAAGAGAACTCTATGGTAAGGTTGCCATAAGTCTAATTATGAATTAATGTCATGATTGCTGCATCTGTCGTGGGTACATCATGCCAGTAAAGATTAAATAATAAATTCCCATAAACCATTGGAGCTTATGTGAGGGTTTTTGACATATTCCATCCATCTCTGTTAATCAAACATTATCAGTTAAACATGTGATACACATTCAGATATGGAGGAGTTGCAACTACACTTTGCAACTACAATCTTGACTCATGGTGACCCTGTGGATGAGACATCACCATGATTGCCTAACTTCCACTTCTTTTCTTTCTTCCTGTGAATTCATACCCGTGACGTCCTAAATAGAGTCTATCCTTTTAGCATATGGCCTTCCTCTCTTTTTACTTCCTTCCACCTTTCCTAGCATTATTGTTTTTTCCAGTGAGTCATGCCTTCTCATGATGTGACCAAAGTACAACAGCCTCAGTTTAGTCATCTTGGCTTCCAGAGAGATTTCTGGCTTGATCTGTTGTAGGACCCATTTGTTTGTTTTTTTGGCCGTCCACAGAATTCTTAGCACTCTTTTCCAGCACCACATCTCAAATGAATGTATTTTCTTCCTATCTACTTTCTTAAATGCCCAGCTCTCACATCCATACATGGTAATAGGGATACAGTGGCTTGTATGATTCTAACTTTCATGCTCAATTTGTATATCTTTGCTCTTTAGGATCTTTTCTGGTGCTTTTATAACTCCCCATTCATAGTCTTCTTCTGATTTCTTTCTGATCAGTGCTTGAGCCCAGGTATGAGAACTCTTTTACTGTTCCTATTTCCTCATTGTCTATGCCACACTTGTTTATTACTTTAGTTGTCTATTACTTGTATTAATTGTCTACACTACAACTGTCTGTTAAGCTTTAGAAATAAATGTTCCTCCCCCCAATTACATTTCCTATCAGCCAATCCCATGTGCTAAACCACAGCTAGAGACATTTTGAAAGGTTTGCTTAATGACATCACCAGGAGGCTGCCATCAAAATCTCAAGGCTTATTCATGTCACCTAAACTTTGTTGGAGTTCATGGTTCTCATGTGATGTTTGACCTTAATTCTGTTCTATATTACTGATGTCAAACTCACAATTCTGAGGATTTTTAAAATCTGTGTAGGCTTCTAAATGACATTGGATATGACTCCAAGTAAAGAAGCATCTATAAACCAGAGTTTAGATGAGATACCCCCAATTTGTTTTTGTTTTTTACTAGAACAACCAGATTTCTTCAGCAGTTTGGCCAGGAGCAATAATATAAACTGCAGCCTGGGAATTATAGTCTAATCTCCTACTACTGAATTTTGGTATGTACATCTGAGGAAAATGCATAGCAGGTATAGTGTCGGCCTGGCTGAGTGGTTTGAATGTTAGACTAGTCTTTGGAGATCAGGGTTTACTTCCCTGCTTGGCCATGGAAACCAACTGGATGACCTTGGTGAGTAACACACCCTCAGCCCCATGATAGGTTTGCCTTAGGATCACCATACATTTGAAATGACTTGAAGGCACACAACAATGATTCTAGTGGTGCATGCTTGACACAAATTATATTCGTCACTGGGAAGCTCCAACATCTTTTTTTTTAAAGGCATGGTGCATTCATACGGACCAACACATCTGCCTATATAGGGAACTGGATGAGAGGAATGTTGTGATGAGCACTGAATAAACCACAGGATAGAAAGAGTAAAGCAGCAAAAGTATGTATTATTTTACCACTTGGTTTCAAAGGGTGGTTTTACATATGGAAGCTGTCTACTTGGCAGGCAGTCTCTGCCATGTACTAAATCAGGGGTAGGCAACCTGCGGCCCGCAGGCCGGATACAGCCCGGCGAGGCCTTGGGACCGGCCCCAGCCTGGTCCTGTCGCTGATTGCCGCCAGGGCCTTTGGCCTCTCGCGCTCAGGGGCAAGGGGGGGCAATTGTCTATAAATGCCTCAGAAACATGCATTTATATTAACATTTTTTAAAAAAATCAGCAAATTTTTTTGCATGTCCTCCACTTTTTTTAAAAAAAGTGTCCACCATTTGAAATGTTGTCCTACATTTGTCCCGGTTTATTTATTTATTTAATTTTTTTTTTAAAAAAATATTTAATTATTTATTTTTTGGCTTCGGCCCCCCAATTGTCTGAGGGACAGCAACCCGGCCCCCGGCTCAAAAAGGTTGCCTACCCCTGTACTAAATTATGTGAAGAATAGAGCCAAACATGAATATAGTCTATAGTGATCATGACTGTGATTGTGACAAGCATGCTGTTGTAATGGCAAAATATGGCTCACATAGAGGCTAATCAGTGCTGGAGTTTAGAAAAGGTACCTTTTGGAATCACAACTCCCAAATCCCCTAGGCTGGCTGAGGGAGTTTGGGAATTGCAGTCCACAAAATAAGCCATCCAACCTCTGTTGTGCAATCCCAGAAATAGGAAGGATAGCAGGGAGGAAAGGTCTTGGCTTCATGTATCAACTTGTCATAGGCTTCTGGGGTTGCTGTCATATACTGAGCTGAAAAGTAGTGCTGCCTAAGAGTGAATGTAGTCACTGTGAGAAATTCCCATAGCAGAAATGGAACAAGTTATGGCCAACAAGAAGCCAGACTATTATAACTATAAAATTCATATTTACAGAGTTATAATTAAATGTATGCTATTTAGATGACTCTGAGTGGATTTATTAGCTGTATGTTCATGTATATTTCTAATATTTGGTTATTACATTTAAACAGTATTTTCTACAGTGGTATCTGTCTGACAGTCATTATTAAAACTGAGATTTCCAAGGCCCTGTTGCCAAGCTAAGGAAATGGCAATTTATGTTCCAAGAGAACAATGTGGAAGGCTTGTACAAAGCAAAGGAGAAGGCGAAACTGTTCACAATCTGGGGCAGATCCACCAACATGACAAGGGACACAACAGAGCATGTCCTAAAATGCACCAATCCTCTTTAGATCCCGAAGAGATACTGAACCCAGGTCTTCATGCTGGGTTAGCCTAAATGAGCCTCTGTGCTCTAGAAATGGGTTCCTTGAAAATATACTCTAGAAGTGGGTTCTGGAACCATGCACTTGTGCTACTTCTTGACAAGTACCTTGAAAAAGGGGCTGCTTCTCCCTCCTCCCCCCACTATAGTTTTCAAAAGAGCTTGAGCATTACTTGGCAAGCATTACTGGCAAGCATTACTTGGGTTCACACATGTACTTTGCATCTTTGCTCTGTCTACCCACACCCCACCCCGCGCACATACTTTCACCTCACTCTGGTGCTTGGTGCTCAATGAGATGGGCTTAATATTTGCTTCACTTAACTGACCAGGGTGTTGTGAGGATTAATTATTGAAAGCCTGCAAAGTGCTTTTTTGAATGTAAGTGCAAAGCTTTATGATTATTTTATTCTGTCCCGCATTTCTGAGGTAGGACAGGCTTTACTTGCACAGTTATAGGCACATGTATGTGTCAATGGGCAGAGCTTGTTGGCATGGCTTCCATATCCAGTGCAGAAAGAAATCTTGACTTTAATGAAAGCTGTAGCTCTTCTGTTTCATTGTTGAGGGATAGGATTTGCTGGGACAGCCACTCCTTCTCTTTGACATCTGCTTGTTTTCATCTAAGCTGGGCTTCAGATATAATTACATAGACTGTGCCACTGGGTGTGCATCAACAAACTGGCCCTAGAATAATTTGGTGGCAACTAAACCAGAGCAGGCACTGTGCCTTATTCTAGCATTGTTATGGTTTCCTCCACTTTACGCCAACATTAAATGTTCATTCTGTTGACAAGAGTTCAAAAGAAATCAGGAAGTGAGTCTAATGACCATGATGTTTTAAATATTCTCCAAACTAATGGCTGCATGCATTCTATAAAAAAAAACAAAAAAACCACCCAACCAACTAACTAACCAAACAAAACCCTGTCTAGTTTCTCTCTCATACACATATACATGCTTTCTCTCTCTCCATACACATACCTGATATACATACCTGACAAAGAATTCTACCAAAGCATTAACGTAAGGAGAAAATCACTAACTCTGAAGTTTTAAGGGGTAAATAGAGGCAGGCAGTTTTTATGAAGAAAACTATAAGAGACAGAGGATTAAGCCTCTCCACTCCCATATTACAGTACTGCTTGCTCATAATGTTGGCTTTCACCTTTTCCCTTGCAGTCTTCATGCATCTTTATGGTTGTAGGCAAATAAATAAATAAATAAATAAATAAATAAAATCTAGTACTCAGAGGCAAGATCTTCACTCCACTAGGTTGCTTCTTTCAGGATATTCTACCATACATTTGCGGTGACTATGGCCTGCATTTACAGTTTGAGAACCAAAATGGCCGCAACCATTGGACATTCATCACCCAAATGTACAAAATATTTAAGATGCTTGCTCCAAAGAGACATGAAGCATGGGCATTTGTTTGTTCCTAAGCAGGTCCCTAGCAGTTTTATCTTGCAGCATTAAGAAATAAGGAGTTTCCATGTGTATATAAAACGTGCTGCCAAAACCATCCCAAAGGGAAGGTATTTTTACCATACATCAAAGGAGTCACAGACAGAATAGGGAAAGTGGTGAGAAAACTCCATTTCCTAATGGTTTACAAACTGACCAAGAAAATCCAGCAAACCATGCAGCTACGGACAAGTCTACATAGGGACCACCAAATGCAGTGTCCAAACATGAATCAAGGAACATGAGAGACACTGCGGACTGGGTCAGCCAGAAAAATCAGCAGTAGCAGAACACATTATAAACCACCCTGAAATCAGGTCAGGTCAGAATGCACAGGGAAGTCATTGAAATCCACAAACACTTGGACAACTTCAACAGGAAAGAAGAAACCCTTAAAGTAAAAAAAAGTTTGGCTACCAGTCCTGCAAAACAGCAAAATCAGTACTCAGCAAATGCAAATGAAAAATCACCCAGGTCAGGAGCTTTCCCAACAGACAATGATCACCAATTAGCAGACATTAATCCTCTTTTGCATATCCTCCTACCCTGAAGCTCTGCCATCAACAACAGAACAATACACAGATTAACATGGGAATCACTCCTCCTCACACAGGTTCACACAGTATATATATACCCACTCTCTTCCATGCCAGCATTTTCTGAAGATGCCAGCCACGGATGCTGGTGAAACGTCAGGAATAAACTCTGCTAGAACATGGCCACATAGTCCGAAAAACCCACAAAAAACCATCCCTAGTCTCTTTATCATTTCACATCTTGAGATGGGGGAAAGGGTAACCATCAGTCATTAGATTTTCTGTTTTTCTTTTTCTGTGTCCTCTTTGGGCCTCAGAGGATCAGTGTCTATGTATCTTGTAATGACATCTTTTCTTCCTCTTCTAGGAAAGCAAAAGCATTGCTTGCGAACTTTTCCCCACAGAGGGTGAGAGGCAGATGTACAGACAACATAGACAGTCCGTGGAGAGATACCCATATGTTATGCTATCTCCACTAATATACTTATTCCATGGATACTGAACTCACACAGTTATTAAAAGCTCAACAGTTTTTTGAGCCTTCTGTTCCCAGACTTTGCCATTTGCCACAACTGTTGTTTAAGACAGCAGAATGTATTTAGCTCACCCTTCCCCCACCTCTCCAGTACCATTGTGGACTGCATATTATACCAGCAGGATTTATGTATTTTTTATTTATTTAAATAAGTCTTTATTAAATTATTTTAAGGATTTACGTATCTAAAAGTTATGTTGCTTTTTGTTTTTCTTTTGTGAAATCAGGAAAGTGTTCAAGAACTAAGATATTTTCTCTTGGGCAGGTTGCATTTTTAATGTGTTCTGCTTTTAAAACCAGAATCTAGTATTAGCATAAGTGTATTCCCACATTTGGTTTATATGAGGCCTAGGCTTCTATCTCTTTGATGTTTCAATGTGTTTATTTTGTTTACAGGATTTATAGCCCACCTTTTATCAAAAGCAAATTGAAAGTAGCTCAGAACTATACAATTTTACACTAAAATATAGCATTAAAATGTTTATTAATCACAAAGTTAAAAGAAACAGATAAAGCAATAATAAAAGAACCTTGTTGTTGTGGGTCTTCAAGTTGTTTCTGATTTATGGTGACCCAAGGTGAAACTACCATGAGGTTTTCTTGGCAATATTTGTTCAGGGGAGGTTTACCATCGCCTTTCCCTGAGGCTGAGAGCATGTGACTTGCCCAAGGTTACCCAATGGGTTTCATGGATGAGCCAGGAATTTCATCCTGGTCTCCAGAGTCATAGTCCAACACGCAAACTACTACGCCATGGTGGTTTGTGGACAAACATAATTACTCATTACCTCATTACAAAAAAAAGGTGAAATTGTTGTGGTTTCTGACTTATGGCGACCCTAAGGCAAACTTATCAAAATTTTTGGGGCTGAGAGTGTTCACTCACTCAAGGTCACCAAATTGGTTTCTGTGGCTGAGCAGGGAATCAAATCCTGGTCTCTATAGTCCAACATTGAAACCACCAGAACAGGGTCTCTCTCAGATTAAATGCTGGGATGGATTTGAGCACTTAAAAGGTAGAAAAGAAGAAAACAGGCCAGCACACCTAAAGAGGAAATTTTGAGTGCCACCGCTAAGAAGGCTGTTTCTCCAATCTTTCTAAGGCTTAGTCTTAGAAATAAAAATACCTTTGAAGATTATCATAACACTTTTGTTGCACCTGATTTCTCTAACATAGTTTTGTTTTTCATTTTAAAAACCTAACAGAGGTGATTATTCCTTGGGACAGAATTTAAGAACAAAATGATATAGAGTTAGGTCAATGCTTCATACAGGCCAGAGCTCTATCTTGTCCGTGGTTATTAATACAAGATGTTGTGTAGATGAAATGTGCAGGACATAGGATAAGGCTCTACAATTCACTGCTGCTACCCCAGCTTCTGGGAACTGAATATTCTGCAAATGTGATGTTTCATAAGCTGTGCATATGTATATCTACTCTAGACTAGCTGAGCTGTATATGAATTAATTGACCTCCCATCATTGATGTCTGAGTTAATTTTAAAAAAAAGATTAGTCTGTATCTATACTCTGTCCCAGACGATTTGTAAGTATTCAAGGACATCAGGGGACTTGAAGTTTTAATATTCCTTCTAATAGACATATTATTTCAGATCACAGAATTGTTTTGGTGGGTACAAAAATATTCATCTCAAGTGTAAAATTTCATCTTGCTTATCCAACTGCTTGCTTGTTCATTTAAGCTGCCAGGTTGGTTTGGTTGCTTATGCTTAAAATACAATTCTGCTCCTTTTCAGGCTCCACTATGCATTTGCATTTGCAAGGTCTGCATATTCACATCCATTTATTCTTCTGCTTTGCATCTAGAAGCAATGTACTTTTCTTCCTTTCAGCAAGCCAGCTTCATTGAATATTTCCTCACTTGTATCTTTTTAGATAGACAGAACTCTGGTGGTAGGCACAGGCTTGATATAAATTCCATGAACCCCCATGTTGTCCATTGCTTCACATTGCTGCTAAAGCCAAAGAAAGCAGAATTTCACAGATAATTATTGCTCTGTAGTGTATTGGGAGCCATTCACACCTCACCTGTGCCATGTTTTTTGACTAGGAGAATCCAGTATGATTCACCTTATCTTCTCTTCCCTGTTCTTCTGTGGACATCCAAATCTCCATAGTAAATTGAAATGTTCACTGTGATATGTGTGCTTCCTGACAAGGCTTTTATGGTTTAATAAGTCTGACTCATTTATGGAAATTGTTAAGGGTCCAGATATATTTCTCTTGATTTATAACCCTCCTGTGTTTCCCCATCCTTTTATCATTATCAGAGAAAATCAGTGAAAGTGGAAAAGATGGATTAGATCCACAGGGTCTGATGATTTGGTACCACTAGGACCCCTGTATCTGGAAGACTTTTCTAACATTCAGTTTGTGTCACCCTGTGAACATCAAACAAGGAAAGGTTCTTCTATAAAACAGGTGACCCCTGATAGAAAGCTGTAACCTGTTGACTAACTGGAATTGTGTCATATCTTTATTAGAAATACAGAAGATCGGCTTTAAAACTTGAAAGACATTTGCCCTCAGAAGGGACTAAGAAATCTAAAAGTGTTGTTGCAAGGCTTATGCCTTGCTTCTTAGCATTTGACATCTAATTGGAACAATTATTTGCTACTATGCATTTTATTTTATTTTTTATGCATTCTTTATTTTCTATTTTCCCAAACAGCCACTAGCTGTTCTGGATTCTAGGACTTAATGTCCAGTTTTTTTCTTTCCCCAGGCATGATCTGAATGTATATTATTACAGCAACCTTGCCTAAAGCTAAGGAGTTCTGGGTCTACTTAGTTCTTGCATAGAAAGTCACCTGGGTACTATGTAATCCATCACTTTGAATCCACAATGCAAGAAAAAAATAGCATGCAGTTTGAATCTGCACCTGAATACCTTAAAGGTACCAGATCCCCATCTGAACTTGTAAGCTAGGTGGGGTCAGCTCTGGTTAGTACTTGGATGGGAAACTGCCAATGAAGAGCAAATGCTATAGGCTGTATTTCAGAGGAAGGAAGTGGCCAAATCACCTCTGCGTATTATTTGCCTAAGAAAGCCCAGTGAAATTCATCAGGTCAGCATAAGTCAACACGCGCACACAGGCACACACATAAATGTGAGTTTTAAAATAAGCATTAACAATGCTGTTTGTTTCCATGTTTTGTTAACTTTTACACACATTGTGATAGCTGACTGAGAATGTATGGTTAGTCCAGAAATGAATTTGAACTATTTCTGTTCTTTTGTGTTACTGCATAATGTGCATTAAGTTGCCCAATGTGTATTAATTAGCAATGGATGACAAAGGAAACTCTCTATGTAGGTGTTTATCACACGGAGGTTTTTGCAGCTTTTTGCAGCTCAGATCCAACGTGACTGTGGTTCCAATGATACGAATTCATGCAATAACGTGATGTGTTATCACACATGATTCCTTTCTATGGCAGCTCCTTCCAAAGTGACCCCTCATTTTCACAAAATCGGTAACAAGCGAATTCACATAAATTGCTTCCACGCTCACTTCGATTTCACTCCGAATTGGTCTGGTGTGGAATGCAACTTTGCTTCTGCTCTGGTACACCACTGCAACCCCCCCGGTTGCAAATTTCCCATGATGCAGCACTGCAATCCCCCCCCCTTTTCTTTCAGTGGTACTTTAACTTTCAGGGCAACTCATTTTTTGGGAATAGATATGTGTGTGTATGTGCGTTAATGTGAATATACAGATATGTCTGTCTGTCTGTCTATCTATGTGCTGAAATTGCTGAAATGGAAGGGAAAATAAAAAAGGGGGATGAAGAAGACACAGAAATATTCACGAGGCAAATATTCACACAATCACACGAAACAGGGAACAAGAACTTGCGCCCCTTTTCACCCCAGAAATGTACAAGTTCACGATGCATTCAGACCCCCACTGAGCATGTGCAAGGGTGCCGAGTCGAATTGTTGAATCCTCATGGTATGCACCGGTGTGGTAATACAATTTGCACTCACTCACTTTGTGTGAATCCACATCACATGACTTGCCTTGGATTCGATTCCCCCTCAATTTGGAAGGGCAACCTGGTGTGATAAAACATTTACGTTATAATGTGAATTTGCATAGCCGAACCAAGAGTCACCCCGGATCTGAGCTGCAAAAACCTCTATGTGATAAACACCATAATAAAGGAAAGAAGAGAGGCAAATGTAAAGGGAGATAGAAACAAAACCAGAATCATGAATGCAATTGTGCAACATCTAGTGTGCAAGGATAAAGAGTACGATTATAATGATCAGTGCAGAGAAATAGAAGACAATAATAAGAAAGGCAGAACAAGAAACCTCTTCCACAAAATCTGGGAAATCAAAAGGAAGTTCAAGGGCTAGAAAGCTCTATGAAAAGAAAAAGAATATACTACAAGATCAAGATGAAATAAAAAGATGTTGTATGTAATACACAGAAGAGTTATATAAAAGAGATGAAAAAATGAATGACATATGGAGCAAAGATTCATATGAAGATAAACCCCAAATTCTAAAAAGCAAAGTGATAGACACAATTAGAGAAATTGGGGAAAATAAATCACCAGGAACAGATGATATTCCAATACAGCTTCTACAGTACACAAAGACAGAAGCAACTCTAGTGCTAGGTAATATACACCAACAAATATGGGGGGGGGGGGGGCCAACAGACTGGGGAAAAATCAATATATATTCCAGTCCACAAAAAAGGAGCATCAAAAGACTGCAGCAACTATAGGACCATAGCATTAATCTCCCATGCAAGCAAAATTCTGCTCAAACATCTGCAACATAGACTCCATTCAAACATTATGGGGAAAATTCCAGAAGTGCAAGTAGGGTTCAGCAAAGGAAGAGGCACGAGGGACCATATTACAAATGTGTGAAGGCTAATGGAGTTCACAAAGGAATTCCAGTAGAAAATTAGCATGTGCTTTATAGACTATAGCAAAGCATTTGACTATAAATCACAAAAATCCATGGAATACTCTCAACGATATGAGAGTGTCATTATGTTTTGATAGCCCTAATGAGAAATCTGTACTCAGGATAGAGGCTACCATCAGAAGAAAATTTGGAGAAACAGATTAGTTTCTGGTTGACAAAGGGGCCAAGCAAAACTGCATTCTGTCACACTATTTGTTCAATTTGTATTCAGAAAACATCATAAGAAAAGCAAGGTTAGACTGATAAGAAGGAGGAATGAAGATAGAAGGAAGGAACATCAATAATCTAAGATATGAGGATGACACCATACTGCTAGCAAAAATATCATAGACCTAGAACAATGACTAAGGAAGGTTAAAGAGGAAAGTGCAAACTCAGGCTTAATGTTGAACATAAAGAAAACAAAAATAATTACGACAAAGTTACTGTATATTGTCATGTATAAGTGTAAAATTTTTAGTCAAAAATCAACCCAAAAAATCTGGATTAACTTATCCACAGGTCAGTGTATGTACTGTACTTTTACTCTTATCAAAATAGACATTATCCTCTTATCTGAGTAGTGAACAGTAAGAGCTTAGTCAATTCTGGCAGAACCTAACAAAGCACCAGCCCCCTCTGCTCTCTCCATTGCTGATATGCTTCTGGCCTATTTTAAAGCCTGGGTGGCAAAATGATGGTGTTCTTTGACATTACTTTTCTTTTCTTTGTCATTTATATCCCTTGTTACATGTCCTTAGGTTTTACCCTCAACTTATCCATGGATCTTTTGGCTCTAAAACTTGCCCTTGACTTAAACATGAGGTCAGCTTATAGTTGAGTGCACACAGTACATAAATTCAGCCTAGACAATGAGGAAATTGAAATAAAGTTTCCATATTTTGGGTCAAACATTGATCAGAATGGTGACTGGTCAAACAGTCAAGAAATAAGAAGACTAGGAATGGGAAGGACAGCTATGAACGAACTACTCTAAATATCAAAGTTAGAATTATCCAAGCCATTGTATTCCCTATCACCATGTATGGATGTGGGAGCTGGACAGTAAAGAAAGTTGGAAAATCAACTCTTGCTTGAGAAGAGTGCTTAGGATACCATGGACAGCCAAAAAAAAAAAAAAAAAAAAAGATGGGCCCTTGAGCAGATCAAGCCTAAAATCTCCTTGGAATACAAGATGACTAAACTGATGCTTGTGTGCTTTGTCGACGTAATGTGAAGACATAGACCACTAGAAAAGACAATGATGCTAGGAAAGGTAGAGAATAGTAGAAAGAGAGGAAGATCATATGCCATATGGATAGACTTAATCAGAGAGGTCACCAGCATGAATTTGCAGGAACTAAGCAGTAAAGTGGAGGATACGGGAGCTTGGAGATGTCTCATCCACAGGGTCACCATGAGATGGGGTTGGCTTGAGGGTTGTTAACAACAACATCAACAGTGTTAGGCACATCAAGACTGGTTTGGAGTGAGAAAAGCATGTTGTCCCTCCTGGGGTCCTGTGGCAGTACGTGATATTACTAGACTGATTTAGAGAGTTTGAGCTGGTGGATTTCTGTGTGTGCATCCCCATACATTTACACACATATATGGGAGAACATCCAACCTCTGTAGCTGAATGAAATAGATTATTTTAATATTCTATTATCAATATTCTGATCACTTTAATAATATAATATTAAATTCTCTGTTGTTTGTAACTAGAGCTGTGAGGACCTGGGGTGGGGGTGGGGGTTGATTTTCCGTATTTTTTTTCTCTGAAAACAAAAACCAGAAACAACATTTCTCACCTTTTTTTCTCAGGGAAAAAAGGGGGAGGGGAAATTTGCCCCATTTTTTCTGTTTTTTTTTTAACTCTTCACATTTATATTTTTAACAATTGAATGGTGTCCTTCTGCACTTCCTACAGTCATTTTAGCAGCTGTAAAATACACATTAAATAAATAGAGGAACACCATTAGTAGTACACAGGGGAAGCAGCAATCCTAGAGCCAGTTCCAAGATGGAAACTCTGCTTGGCAATCTGCTGGGAGAAGGGAAAGTCCTGGCCATAGTAGGGATCTTGAAATAACTGCTCAAGAGCTGAGAGGTTCATCTGAGTGACTAAGAAACTTGATATGGCCACAGAAGTAAAAATGAAATGGGATTTCTTATATAACTCTGGCCTGTTCTGCACAGGTGGAAAATACGTGCTCGGCACGTACTAGGGTTAGAAAGGGGTGTTCTTTCTGGACGCCCCTAACCCTAGTACGTGCCGAGTGCGTACAAAATGGCAGTGCCCGTTCTACATTTTGATGTCGCGTACACCTAGCATCCACACATTGTGCAGCAGAAACGACGCCGTGAGTGCGCCATTGGTGACTTGCAGCGCCATTTCCGCGCCGCAAAAAGAAGCTGCATTTTGCAGCTTCTTTTTTGTTGCGTCCGGGAATCGCGCGGTTTTGGGCGGTCTGTAAAGCGCCTCTGTTGTTATTGTTGTTATCATCAGTTCAGAGTTTTTAAATTCCTACTTGGTTGATACTTGTGCTTGTAACCTGGCTTGCTGCTGAGCAATGAAAATGGTTTCTGGCAATGTGGTTTACCTCTGATTAGACATACATAAACTCATTTAATGAGGGTGAGGAGGAACTGAGTGGCCCTTATCACACAGCTCAGTACCGAATTCACGTTAAAATGCAATATTTTATCCTACCTGGTTGCCTTTCTGAATCAAGGGGGAAGCAGAGTGAGTGCAAATTGTATTACCACACTGGTGCGGATTCATCTATTCGAATTGGCACCCTTGTGCATGCTCAGTGGGGGTCTGAGCAGTCAGGGGATGATGGGATAGGCGGCAGGGTGAACGAGAGGAGCAGATCGGGGTGCAGGAGCAGGCAAGGGATGATGGGATAGGTGGCAGGGTGAAGGAGGGGAGTAGATCGGGGTGTAGGAGCAGGCAGGGGATGATGGGATAGGTGGCAGGGTGAAGGAAGGGAGCAGATCGGGGAGCAGGCAGGGGATGATGGGATAGGTGGCAGGATGAAGGGGGGAAGATCAGGGTGCAGGAGCAGGCAGGGGATGATGGGATAGGTGGCAGGGTGAAGGAGGGGGAGCAATTCAAAGTGAAATCAAAGTTAGCTTAGAAGCAAATTTTGATGAATTCGCTTGTTTCCAAATTCACCAAAATGAGGAGTCAGTGGAGACTGAATGCAGAAGTGCCTCGTAAGAATCCCCCATAGAAAACAATCACGTGAGATAATACATCACGTTTTAGCGTGAATTCACATCATTGGAAATGAGCTGCAAAAAGCTGCAAAAACCTCCATGTGATAACCACCTGTGTTCACCAAAACTGTACCATGTCAAGGATGCCAAAGGAGGGAAATAGCTTGTTTCTTTTGCTTGCGTATTGTCTTCAGGTAGTAGAGCAAGTGTGTCACTGGACAGTGGCAAGAAGACATAATAGGTTGTGTTTTGCATTTGTAGAATTCCACACTCCTTTATCCTAAGAATATCTGAATACTCTTGTTTTGATACTTCACTCATTTACTGTGCTATGCAATCTTGCTTGCCAAGTGAGCACCTTTCTGTCAGTATAAAAACAACAACAGCAACAATATATCTGCACAGGTGTTCACTATGCTGCTTATTAATACAATTAATGATGGAGCACTTTTGTCACAGCATTGCATTGCTGGTTTGTTATAAACATCAGTGCCCTGTTGTGCAGAGCTGTGTCTTCTTCTTGGGGTAGAAGTGGGGATGTGCTGCTAGCTGTGTGCCTGCAATCTCATGTACTAAGAGGGGCATTTCCTCAATCAGCTATACACAAGCAGAGCTGAGAATGAGGGAGCGGCAGGTGGTGTCCTAAACACAGCTGAAGCTTTTGATGTGGAAATATCTTGCTGTTGTTTCCTTTCATGTCAGTCAGAGTTTCTGTCTCCTCACTTAAATGGTTCATCTTTGGGTGGCTGCTTGGGGATCAGTACAGCTGAAGCTGAAAATGGAGAAGACAAACAGCAGAGTCCTGGATAATCACAGAGGAAAACAGGCATTCAGCAATAAGCATCCATGCTAGGCTGACTAACATTTTTATATCCATGGAATAAATATATCTCCTGAAGCTACTAAATCTAACAGTGAAGGGGAGATGATACAGTAATTGCAATCATTTGTTTAAATGGTATCTGTTTAAGCTGGAGAAACTCTATGGCTCTAAAACCACACACTTTGACAATGCCCTATAGTGTGGTAAGCTAGTGTGATGTAGGGGTTTGAGTGCTAGACAGGACACCAGGATTTGAATTCCTGCTTCACCATGGAAATTTACTGGGTTGTAATTCGGAAAATCACACAGACTCAATCCCAGAGGAAGGCCATGGCAAACCCTCCTGAACAAATCCTGCCAATAATACTCCATGATAGGATCACCATAAGTCAGTAATCATTTGTTTTCTGTTGCACCACACAGCAGCATAAGGTGTGATGGATTCCTTGTGTCATCCTTTCTTTCTAGTTTGAGCCTCCAGATATTGTTACAAGCCCCTTCATCCCAGTAAATATTTAGTTACCATTCTAGCTACATATTTTGTTAAAATTTATTTACTTTTAGTGCTTTAAACCACTTCCCTGTAACATTTTCTGTCTATCCCTTTGCCAGTTCAGCTCCAACAATAGATCATGAGGCAGTAGCAGCATGAGGCAGTACTGCAACCATGTGATATCCATCCTCCATTATTACAATTGTTTAATAGAAGTTGTTGCCACAATTATAGGAATTAAGATTGGGTAGGAGTCATGTGGCTCTCCTGATGACACATGATCACAAATCCCAGTATTCCTTGCCATTGGATAGATTGGCTAAGGCTATTCAGAGTTGTAATCCATCAAAATCTTGAGGTCTGCATGATTCCTATCCCTGAATTATATGAATTGATTACTAGCAACTAGTTACTTATGAGCAGCTATTCCCAAGCACAATGTCATCCTTCCCCCTTTGAAGATGCTGAAGAGTCAAAGACATTGTCCATACTGCGCACTGGTACATGCATAGGAACAAGCAGACCTTTCTATCCTGTGAGGGAATGAGAAAATAGGATTCCTGGCACTAGGAAGGAGATGATATGTGAGTTTATACTTGGAAGAACACGGGAGTTCTCAATGCCTTTTTAGCCCTCATTGGCCTGAATGGTAACTAGAAAAGGACTAAAGCCGAGTGCACCCAAAGTAGGGAAACAAATATATCTCTAGTTCAGCAGTTTAGCATTTCCAATGAATCTGTCTGTCCAATAAAAAGAAAGCAAGGAAGGAAGGCTTCATGCATAAAGAAATATCCATAAAAATATGTGTCAGATCCCTTCTCCCAGGTTGGCCCCACAATTCCAACCCCCAGGCAATCCTGCCATTTACCCTACTCTTGTCCTGTAATTCTTTCCTTTCTGGATTGGATTACTGGGCCTCAGGTTGACTCTTATAAATATGGGCTTGTGGTTGTGTTGTTGTGTAGGTTCCTTGTTTGGTATGCATGGTCTGACTGCAATTCAGACTTGACAGCCAGCCAGAGACAGGTTTAGAACAACAACAGAAATTGATTTATTAAGCACAGTATGAGAATATAATAAACTCTAATATTCTATTCTTTATTCTATATCAAAACCCTGTCAACTCCCAACCTTGTCTCTCTTAACAAACTCTCTCAGACTCTCTTTGAGACAGTTTAAGTACTTAGCTGTGCAATTACTTTGCAAATTTAAAGACTGATCACCACGTGGAAATGAAATTTGCCAAAATCATGTTTTTATCTCCCAAGCTGGTTGGGACTATCCCCTTAGTATTAAATCCCATTGACATACTCTTTAACAGGCATTTGTTTATGCTTATGATTCTGCCCATCAGCAGGTTCCCCAAGGCAGCTGACAATTGCTTAAATTACAATAAACCTACTTGAAGCAAAAGCAATTAAATAAAGAACATTAAAACACCAGAACATAGAAGGAATATAAAGGCTAATAGTAACACATTTTAAAAAACCTACATGCAGAATAAAAATGTATAGTTTTACCCTCCATGTCCCAGGATTGGAAAATGTAGGGATTTTTTTTTTTAAAAAAAAAATGTCTTTTACTTGATGCTGAAATGATATCAATGAATTTTCCTGGGGAGATCCTTCTGTAGATGGGATATCATCACTGAGTAGGACCTTTAATCAATAGTCATCTGTTACACCTCAAAGTATTTCACATTCTATGTGCTTGAACTGTAGCATGCCATTTTACCATGTAGCAGGAGATGTTTGGATGCCATGCAATACCTATCTCCCTTATCAGAAATTCTGGAAAAGGCTGTCTTCCCCTTATAGGCTACAATCTTATAAATTCCAGCTCTTGTCATGCTGCCTAGAGAAATAATTGCTTTATCGAAATTGCATATTTGGGCAAAGCTTGCTTTCCACTGTCTGGATTGCATGCCAGAATGTACCATGCCAGTTTTGTAGTACTGATAATCAGAAACATCATTTTGCCATCAAATGTGGAAGTTGGATGGATCACAGGCTGCTGTTCTTGTGCATAGTCTTTGGAAGTGAAGGTACAATTGTTTCAAAGCATGAGACATTGGGTCATATGCAACAGAATGTCATTTATCCAAGAAGAGAAAGTCTTGAGGAACCCTAATGTAACCATTAGGTTACATTTATCTGGAGCTACACTGGGAAACACACAGCTTTGCAGTTTTATAATAGAGATCCCTGTTGTTAAGCCTCTCCCTATGCTCCCCTGTAAGATAAGCATTATTAGCTGGAGGTCTCCCATATTTCATTTGTCCTTATTCAGACAGCTCAAGCAAACTGAGAGGGTGAATAGGCAAGTGCAGAAGTGCCCTGAGAACAGATACTTGTAGGAAGCATCCAGTTAGAAACCATGTGTGGTTTTTAATAGCACAAGTAATGTATAGAAAGCAGCTTCTATAAATACCTATAGAGCAGAGGAGCAATTTCATTAATGAGGAGTGAATGTGGGGGTAGGAGGAGAGGAAAGGAAGGGATAAGATTAAAATGAAAACTTTACTTACAGACCAGCTGCCTACAAATGTGAAATCTTCATATCTTGGTTCATTTTATCTATTTCCCTCCTGGGATTGTGCCTAGATAACTAGGAGACTGCTTCCTCTTCCTTTGAGGGCCAAATGAATGCACGTTTTATGGGCTTCTTGAATATTGGCCTCGACAGGAGGAGTAAGAGGAAGAGGAGGAGAAGGGGACATATTAACCTCCAACTGTAAAAAAAAGAAGGTACAAGCACAGGAGCATTAGATATCCTTGCCTATTAGCGACCATAATTTTGTGCACCCAGATTGTAGCATGACCTGCTGGAGAGGATTTGTCAGCTGGATATACTGCCTGAGTAAAGGCCAATCTCTTTGAGCCATCCTATCAAGATGATTTTTAAATTATGAGTTTCAAAGTATTAATTGTTTTTAATACATATTTGTTTTATATGCTCTTTTAACTTACACTATTTTTTAAAACTGGCATTGTACATCCATTCTGTAGTTATATTTTAATCTGCTGTTATTCCGCATCTCGCTCTATAGAGAATTGTCCCGTGGCAATTATAGCTGGACAGGTGGGGGCTTGTGTCTCTCTTCCCATTCCACCCAGTCGCCCCTCCTAATTCAAGGATCTTGGATCCGTGACCTTGAAAATCTGCTGAGAGTCAACCTCTGCTATTTTTAATGGGGTGTGCCCCTGCCTGCACACACATGAGCACAAACATAGGCACACACCCCATTCAAGCCTATGGGCTTGAATATGCACAAGCCTCCATTTTTATGGGGAGTCCAGAATGGATCCCCCATGAAAACAGAGGGCCAACTGTACTATCAAAAGCTTTTCTGAGCATCTTGTTGCATTTTGGTCTTTTGTGTTTTGACCCATTTACTACAGTCCCGTTATTAATCCATAGTTTATTATTAATTAATACCTGGTTCTATTGTTCAAAAAGTTTTTTAGTGCTTCATATTTTTTAATTCTTTCTGTTCTTATTTTGAGGTTGCCTTGACAGTTTTGTGAGGACAAAACTGGTTAAAATATATTTTACATAATACCTTACATCTGGGCCTAACAGAGCCCAGAAGGCTCCCTAGTCCAGTTCATGGATTCCTACCAAGCTATGGCACATCCCTCATCTCCAGCATTAACTTTATCACAGCATTGATGGAATGTGAATTTTAAACTTCTGCACTCAGATCAGTCGAGGAATGGAGAAGGGTTTTTTATTCTTCTCGGGGACATAGTGGGCAGAGAGGGTGTAAAAACCTCACCTGCAGCACTTGAAAATGGTGATGAATCATGGATCAACATAGGAGGGAGAGACTGAAATGTGTATTTGTGCATGAGATGTCATGCACGCAAAGCGGCGGTCTGTACCCCGCCATAAACTGTTTTAAAACATTGGGTTGCATCTGGTGGAATCAGTCCACTAAAGGATAGGGAGCAGAATGAATTAGTGTCCTCTGGCAGTCTCCCAAATTCTTTCTTATATATTTTGGAAAACTGCTGGAGCAGTTTTTTGGGCGCAAGGTACTGTAGTAGGGAGAAAAGGAATGGGAAATTTCATTATTTAAGGAGATATCCAAGTACAGTACTACAATACAAGGAATCACCCATTGTTTGTAGGGTAATTACCTCCAAGGGAAGCTGTACAGATGCTAGAAAACTTCCTTGTTTGCATTGTTACATTTGTATCAATGCAAACCAGGAGGCTTTCTAGTATCTCGGTTAAGGCTGGAGTCTAAGTCGACCCTTATCCGGCGACTCTGTTAATGAGATTAATTTGGATCAGTTTCAGTCTCTGAGTACTGATGTCGTAGACAACTGCTTGCTAAGGTCAAAAAGATCACCTGCCCTCTTGACCCCTGCTCTTCCTGGCTGGCCATCCAGGGAGAGGAGGCAACTATGAGTTTGTTAAGATCTATCATTAATGCCTCCCTTAGGGAAGGCAGTTTTCCAGCCAGTTTAAAACTGGCTGTGGTTAAACCTATTCTTAAAAAGCCTTCCCTTGATCCCCTGGAGAAATCTAACTATTGGCTGGTATCTCTTCTTCCTTTTTTGGGCAAGGTGATCAAGAGGGCAGTTGCCAACCAACTCCAAGCAGTCTTGGATGACACTGATTATCTTGATCCGTTTCAAACTGGCTTCAGGTCGGGATACGGAGTCGAGACTGCCAAGGTTGCCATGGTTGATGATCTTTGTCTGTGCATTGACAGGGGAAGTGTGGCCTTGTTGGTGCTCTTGGACCTCTCAGCGGCCTTCGATACCATAGACCATGGTATCCTTCTGGAATGCCCGAGAGGGTTAGGAATCGGGGACACTGCTTTGCAGTGGTTCTGGTCCTATCTCTCGGGTAGGTTCCAGATGGTGTCGCTTGGGGACAGTTGTTCAGCCAAGAGGGAGCTCAAATCGGGTGCCCCTCAAGGCACGATACTGTCTCCAAGGCTATTCAACATTTACATGAAGCCACTGGGTGAGATCATCTGGAGACATAGGGCAGGGTGTTATCAGTACGCTGATGACACCCAAATTTGCTTCTCCATGTCTCAGACTGCTTCGGTGACCAAGAATGGCATCTCCCCTTTGAATGACTGTCTGAGGTCAGTAATGGATTGGATGAGGGAAAATAGACTTAAACTGAATCCAAATAAAACGAAGGTACTTGCTATAGGCAGTCCTAATCTGGGAATGGTGATAAGCTCTCCAGTTCTGGATGGGGTCACACTTGCCCTAAAGGACTGTGTTTGTAGCTTGGGGGTACTCCTGGACTCATCGCTTCAGCTGTCATCTCAGGTGGATGCGACGGCCACGAGTGCCTGTTATCAGCTCCGGCTGATACGCCAGCTACAACACTTCCTGGAATGGGAAAACCTAGAAACGGTTGTACATTCGCTGGTAACCTCTCATCTCAATTTCTGCAACGCGCTCTACATGGGGCAACGCTCATGCCTTGTTTGGAAGCTGCAACTGGTTCAATATATGGCAGACAGATTGGTTACAGGGAGTTCTAAATTTTATCCTATTACACCTATCTTAAAATCCCTACACTGGCTGCCTATTAGCTTCCATGCACAGTATAAGGTGTTGGTCATTACCTATAAAGCCCTACATGGCTTGGGTCCAGCTTACCTGAAGGAACGCCTCCTCCCATACAATCCTTCCCACACTCTCAGGTCCTCTGGGAAGAATCTCTTGCAGTCTAAGAAAACCAGACTGGTAACGACTTCCCAGAGGACGTTTTCTGTTGCCACTCCAAAAATCTGGAATGATCTGCCGGAGGAGATCCACCACATAATATCTTTAGAGGCCTTTCAGAAGGCAATAAAAATGGATCACTTCCGGCAGGCCTTTCCAAACTGACCTCCTCGGAATGTTCACTCTCCAGTTGCATAGCTGTTCCTACCAGACTGTGATTGTGACTGATTTTATTGATTTTATTGGGAGCATTTTATTGGGAATTGTTTTTACTTGTGACTTGCTGTGTAGCATTTTTATTGTTCTTTTGTTTGTTGTTACCCGCCTCGATCCAATACAGGGAGAGACGGGATACAAATAATTATTATTATTATTATTATTATTATTATTATTATTATTATCTACAGAACATCCTTTGGAGCTATTTAAAAATTCTGGCTTCATTTTACATTGACATAAGTTTACATCAAAAAGAATAAGCATGGTCTCCTGCAGTTCTAATAGGTTTTTTGGATGGTCCATGAGAAGAATTTACTAATATCATATATGTGGCAATATTGAATTAAGTATTCATACTGAATTCTAAGGTTGAAACCTTTACTGGGCCGCAGAAACTTTCTTGTAGCTATTTGGACATTGTATGTATGCACCATCAGCACAAATGGTGTTGCACATAGAACACAAAGTCAGGTCCCTCTCCACTTCCCATGAGCTTCCAATGTAGAGTTAGGGCCCCTTCATACTACAGAATGATAGTGCTATGATTCCACTTTTACTGCCATGGTTGCATGGTCTGGACTCCTGGTATTTCGTAGTTTGGTCAAGTACTCACATTCTCTGGTTGAGAATTCTAAATACCCTTCCTAAATGGCAAATCCTAGGATTCCATAAGATAAAATTATTATTGTTATTGTTAATATTATGTTTATTTATTTCCTGCCTTCCTCCCGGTACAGCGACATAGGATAGAACCATAGTAGTTAAAGTGGAATCATATTGGCATGACTGTGTAATGCAAAAGGGCTCTTAGACACAAAAAAGGGAAATGAAAGCAGGGGAAGAATATGCATGTGTTTAACAGGCTTGGTTACAGGGGGGGAATTATAAGAAGTGAGGCAGTGTTGGAGACATAACATTGAAAGCTGATGTTGAGACAGTGAGAGAGCAGCAGCATCCAGATGTTATGGGAGGGAGTTTCAACTGGTTACTTGTAATTAATTCCTTTCCCCAACAGTTAGGATATTTATCTACATAATGGTATGATTTTAACTTAGTAAGGGATAACTTTTGAAGTATAAACAATTTAGGGGTGAAACAGACTGTTCCTTTGTGCTGCCGTCCAGGTGGCTTCAGAGCTCAGTGTTTTGATGCCGCACACTCTGAAGGTGCCTGGAAGCTGGCTCCATTTAGCCCAGTTTTCCACATGTGGGCCGGCTTCCAGTCACTCCAGCAGTGTGGCATTTAGATGCCGCATGCTGCAGGAGCTCTGTAAAACCATGACAGGGTGGGAAAAAACGTCTTTTTGCTGGTGCAGAAAAGAGCAGCAATTTTCCGTAAAAGGTGGATTGGAGCTGCAATGTGCAGCTGCTGTGGCCCCAATCCGGCTTTCTCATGGGCGGGTTCAAGCCGTCCCATTGGGGCAGTCTGTTTTGCCCCTTTGTTAATTTTATTGGTTGTCATAAATGGTGGAGGACAAACATTGTGATTCAAATGCTGGGTTGCCTGCAGATGAAAGGAAGAAGAGACTTCAAATAACCAAAAGTAACTATTATATCTGGGAGACACAATACAGACATTCAAAATATAATTATAACAATAACTGATTCTGTAATTTATTATATTTGAAAAGTATTTCCCAAATTCTGGAATTTGCCAGCATAAGAATCATCAGGAAAGCAAAAAAGTTGTTTTACATCACAAAACAAGATATTCAGAAGGTGTAGCAGGAGACTTGAAGATAGCTTGCACACTACACATACATTTTCTGTACAGGGAAAACAGCAACCCAAGGTGTTTTTTTTTAGGGAAGAGTGCAAAAGGACAGTTTAACACCCCTTGTCCTCAGTCCTAGACACCAAAGCTATTATTTGCTAAAATATAAAGAAATGGGCAATCACTGTCCCACATGGTTAGACCCTTACGAAGGTGTCTGTTAGGATTTTCTCCTTTTGGCTGTCAGATGGGATGCTGTGTTTTTATGTGCACCTGTTGCTCCTTTACTGGTTGCTCCTTTGCTGCTACTGCTTTTACTCCTTTTGCTCACTTGCTAGTCTAGGCTTGCCACAAAGCTGTCACACTTTTCCTCCTCTTCTTCAGCTGCCATTTCTGCAAGTGGCCACCTCATCAAGGAGATGGCAGGGGGATGCATTGCCTCACTTGGTCAGGTGCCACTGGCCTATTGGAACAACTCCCCATTCATTTTCCTGCTGATCCCATGGCTGCAATATGGTGTGGGAAGATCCTGAAGGTTTTTGCAGCTTCTTCTTTCCTATCATGCTGGAGTCCAGAGAGGGACCTGGGTGGCTAGGAATCAGGTTCAGCAGTTCCTGAGTGCCAAGGAAGGAGAGGAATCTCCTCTGGACATAAACTTCCATAGTGGCACTTTCTCCATCCTCCTGAAGACATTTGACTGAATGAGTGTGTGACCAACTGTGAGGAAACATATCCAGGGGTAGCTGTGTTGGCCATGTAGCAAAGTACAAAACATCCAAAATCTGTAACACAGTGATATCTTAATTGGTCTGGTGCAACATGTATTTTGTGCATTTTGGTTGGCCAATAAAGGTATCACTGTTCTGTGGTCTTTCAACTGCAAGGAAGATACCCAGTCCCACTGCCCAACCATTTGCCACTGAGATTGCATGCTGAGAACATGGAGACATGGAAGCAGGATACTCCTGGCAAGGGGAAGGGCAGGCGCATACAGCACAGTAGTCTTAGTCTGCAAGTCCAGACAGGGCTGTGCAGCAGTATGATGGGAACAAAGAAGTAGGCAAGAGAGAGAAAAATGCCTATCCAATCAGTGCACAAATACATAAATGGCACAGCTGTAGCCTGTTTGAAGTTTAACATGTAAAGTATGACTATAAACTCTTGCTGTGTTGAGTTCAAAATCTGTACAGCATATCCCTTACTTACTGGTGGGTTGTTAATCCCTTTGCCTTTTTTAAAGGTGTGCTTTTAATCTGAAAAGTGCTGCACTTCATATTCTTATCTGACAGTCTATGTCCATTACTTCTGCATTTTTTCTCCTTAATCCCTGTCCCTCACATCCTCCTCCTCTCTGTCTCTATACTGTAATCCCAAATGTGTTACTGTTAACAAGATGCATAAAAATAAAAACTATCCTTATCAAATCAATGGCATGCATATTTTTTAAAAATTGCATAACTGTTTGAAATTTAATCTTTGAATATTTAAGGTTCTGCTGCACTTTATCATCTCTGTTCATACTGAGTTTTCCTGATTCTCCCATCCTTTTCAATATGTAGACAGTTTTTTTTAAAAAATGTGTGTTTATTTAAGAAGCGTTACTGTGAAGAGCAATACAAGAAAGCACAGTTGTTTCTTATGAAACTAAAGTCTGTAGAGTGAGAATAGTTGGGGTGAGCAGTCTAGTATTTAGGAGTCTCATAATTGCCCCAAACCCTCTTTTTGTTTATTTTGGTTTTACAAGGAATAGCATTTGGACATACATTTGTCATAAATCACTTCTCACAATTCCTACAACTGCTGCCTAAAATGCAAATGCATTTTTATTGGGCTTCTTTTTTCCCCGAGGCTTCCAGATATTACATTGACTTCAGGAAGTAAGAGTGCAGAGATGTTAATGGTCAATCTCTTGCCCTCCTCCCCATTCCCTCATTGCTTTGAGGTATTAACAACACTAATGAAATCCATTTGCATGCTTTTAATGAAGGTTTATGAATCACTTTCTTATTATTGAACCACCATGAAAATTTGGTGGTTCAATAATCCTCAGCCTGGCTGAGGATTCTAAACATCCCTCCATCGAACTGCCAGTCCCGGCTGTTTTCTACACAGAAAATGCCACAATTGGGGCAATCCATGTGGAATTCACATTTGATTGATTTGCACTGAGAACAGCATTTTCTGTGCAAGAAACAGATTTTCTGAAAGTATCATTTTTGTCTAGAAATATTATTTCTTGCACAGAAACCATCTCAACAGTTTGTGAATTTTGTACAGAATAAGTCCTGAATAGGCTTTGAAAATTGGCTTTCACGGTCTTTTCTTTGCTTGTTTGTTTGTTTCTTTTTTTTGCAGCAGGAAGAAAATTGCTAAAATTACTCGTTCCTTCCTTCAAGGAGAAAAGTAGTGATGAATTACATCCCTAGCCCCTGGTCTTTAAATTTGTTCTTGGCAGTTCTCTAGATCTGTGGCTCACAACTTTTATCCCCATCCCCATCCCAGATATTTTGAACTTCAAATTTCAAAATCTCTGGTATTTAGCTGTGATGGCTGGGGCTTCTGGGAGTTGAAGTCCAAAAACATTCAGGGAGCCAAAGGCTGAGAATCTTTGCTCTAGATTACACTCCAGAAACCTTTGCTCTGGATAGCCTGAGTCAACAGGGATGCCATCCTACCCCCACCATTCATGCACAGGACAAGAGACATAGCAGGTTGCATTGCGGTGGCCAATTGCCCTGATATCATACAATCATAGAGTTGGAAGGGACCACAAGGGCTATCCAGTCCAATCCCCTGCCATGCAGGAAGACATACAGGAATGTGGTTCACTTTGGGCAGCAAAATGTCTTGGGCCTGATACCATGCACACTATTTCTCATCAATTAGGACTGTCTTGTTAATTTGGTTTGCTGGCTTCTTTTATGTGACATCTCTGTAATCCTAGAGTCTCGCTACACCACAATCCATCCTCCAGAATCATCCATATTCTTTTTATTTCCTAGCAAAACTGTATAGAATTTAATGGAGATGAAAGGTATGTGGGTGAAAATGCAGCTTTCAGTGAGATGGGCCAAAATGTGAAGAACTTCAGCCTGCAGTTTTGAGAGAAGTAGACGCATGAATACGTGGAGAGATTTGTTCTGGGACAGTGATTTCAGAACTGAATTGATAAGAACTATGGTCTTTCTGTGTCCCTGAAAAGAGAGTGAAATGGTTTGCAAAAATGCAGAGCCAGCTACTTGGGAGCACTCTATTCTTTGAAGTTATGCTATGCCCTTTTTAGCTCCCACGATAGGTGAGGGACATCCAGTTTCTGTTAAGCAGCAGAGAGCTTGACTTTGGCACCTTTTCCTTATCCTTCTGAATGTAGCATCTGCCCTCCTCTTGAATCCTCCCTCCCCTTTCCCCCAGGCCCAAGTGCACTTGGGCTCCTCTGCAATTGATGATCTCGTTAAAGTGTCAAGCCAGCCCAGGGATGGTTCCATTGCGAATGAGGATTTATGGCAGAATCTGCCTGGTGAAGGTTTTATCACTGGCTTTAAATGGAGCTGGGTAAGTCCTCCAGGGTCTGGTTGTACCAGCTGCCTTGTTCTTTAAAAACAGCCAATCAGGACAGCAATGGTAAGGAATTTGTAGGGAGTCGGGACATTATTCAAGAGACAAGGAAATGATGGTGATTAATTAAGCTTTTATTCTATGACCCTGTGGAAGGAATAGATTTCTTCACTACAGGTGATGGAAGCAGATATCTGTCTCCATTGCAGCATAGTCCTTTATTGTGAAGACTAAGGTCCAGTCCACAGTGCAGAAATAATCTATCTTGACATTACTTTAACTGCCCTGGCTCAATGCTAGGGAATCCTGGGAACTCTAGTTTATTGTGTCACCAGAGCTCTCCAGCAGAGAAGGCTAAATGTCTCACAAAATTACAGCTCCCAGAATTCCCTAGCATTGAGCCAGGGCAGTTAAAGCGGTCT
Source organism: Sceloporus undulatus (assembly GCF_019175285.1). NCBI lineage: Eukaryota > Metazoa > Chordata > Lepidosauria > Squamata > Phrynosomatidae > Sceloporus > Sceloporus undulatus. The sequence goes on along the minus strand of NC_056523.1, from coordinate 145,683,238 downwards.
CAAACTGGATTATTTCTGTAGTGTGGGTTGGACCTGTGTTTCTGAAATATTTCCTGCCACCTTTTCCTGTTCCCGATCATCAGGAATTCTAGGGCAATCACAGCCTTTCCAAAGCTGGTCCACTCCAGGTGATTTGGCTTGTAACTCACAGCATCCCTGACCATTGCCCATGCTGCCTGGAGCTGCTGGAAGTTGTAGTATGAAAGATCTAAAGGGCATTGGCTGGGGTGAGACTGCTCCAGAAGAACTATGTCTTCTTTTGTGGTAGTCGGTCCTATTTCTTTTCTGCAGGGATTGAACCCGGCTTGATGGATAATGTTCTGCTTCTTTCTCTTTCATGAGACACAACTTGGTTTTAAATATTTTGGTGTATTGCTTTGCCACTTGTAGAGACTTCTGTATTTGAACTTTCTGTATTTAAAATGCCTACCCTTAATCCAAGTTCTCAAACAAGAATGACTTATTCAAGTGGCCCTTTCTAGAGATTAGACAAGTAGGGGGTGTGTTTCAACAGTTTCTGCGTATACAAGATCTGTCTGCTCTTATGAACATCTGGTTTGCTTTCCTTCTGGCTGTCATCACTGCATCCTTGTCAAATCACTCATTTCAGTGTCTAGAGCAAAAGCAAATAGGCAATGCTGAAACTAAGGTAATCAAAATAGAGAACTGCTCTGTCCTCTGGTTTCTGCTGACTGAGGAGATACATGTAATTCAGAAAGGATTAAATATTACACTTAATAAGATTTTGTCTAATCTCAGTCTGGCTAGCTCTGCAGCATCTCTTCTTTCAAGCATGCAGAACTCGCATACAGTACTGGGCTTCATAGTTGTTGTGACTTAGTGGCATTTATTGCCCATTGTTATCCATCTCTAATGCAACTCTAGGTAAGCCAGAGACATAACATGAGTTTTCTGTATTCTCTTGATATTATTTTATCCCCATACTTGGTTAAAAAAGGACTGCTTATCTCTACAGTAAGATCACATATAACCATGGTAGGAGTCTTTCCCTCACTTTGGCTAGCTCTCACTAAGATATAAGGCTTTCCTGCTGCTCCTTTGTCATTCTGATACTGGATTCTTTTCTGAATTCCACAGCTGTATGCTCTCCCACCCCACCATTTAATCAAGATATGCTATTTCTAAAATTCAATTCATAGATCTCCAGAGTACATGATAAAGGCTCTAGTTATGGCTGTATTAACTCTTATCCTAAAGACTTCGTGGTATAGAGACCTGGGCAAATGGGTCCATTTATAGTAGAGATCCTATCTGAGAGCAAGCTAGAGTTCAAGGAGTCCTCTGGGCAATTCTTTTAATTATCCAGCTATAGGTCAGAACATTGCAGCTGTTACAGGGAAATTGAAAATACTGGTTGCTTGTGGCCTGTACAGCCTGAGAGGCAGAAGCACTGTGCTCAATCTGTGTGACAGTCACAGAACAGGAGAGAGGGAATTGTATGGATGAAATTCATATGAGTTTGGTTTTACAGATATCCTCCCAACAATCCTCCTGTTTTTAGAGTAGCCCCCCCCCCCAGCATGTAATATAGCCCTGGTTATGGCCATGCATATCTACAGCAAGTGTGTCCTAGTAATACTGTATAAATATCAGCATAAAACAAATATGTGAAGCAATTTAAATAATCATCTGCTTTTTCTCAGCAAATTTTGAACTCGAAATGTTACATCACATTTGCAAAGAGATTATTAAACTTTTCAAATTGTTTACAGAAAAGCTTGATTATCCAGACCTTCCTAATCAGAACTCCTGCATTCTGGACATGCTTTATATCCATCTCTGGCTATATATACTTAAAGGTGTCCTCCATTCTAGGAACCTTTTTATGACAGAGAAACCAGCCCTGTTTCTCCTTTTTTTTCCTTACTCAAAGAAGAGGATTCTTGCCTGTATGTTAGGCATTTTACATACTGCTTGCTAATCCATTATTAATTTAATGTGTAATTCTATAATGTAATTTTACACTTTTAAACACAAACAATTTGGCTAATCAGCCTTGAATCTGAAGTTGCTGTTAAGCTGTACGTTTAAGGAAGCAGCTGTGAAACCTGACACAGGATTAATTTCAAAGAGTGTAGCGTAATAATAGTAAGCAGTCTCTCGGTACTTTGCAGGTGTGTCAATAGACCCAGAAAGAGGAGGTAAATGACTTAGCAAGTGAGATGCTGTCATGGAAGATGCCACCATGATCAGATCCTTTGTATTTAAATGGCTACTTTCCTTTCCATTACTATTAGGCTGTTAGATCTATAAATATGTTGGTGCACTTATGTGTGCAGTTTTTGCTGAAGTACAGGATGCTGTCTGGGAGAAACTGCCAACAGTGATATCTCTTTCTTGTAGGGTGACCTCCAGCTGATAAGCCAGGCTTACTAAAATGTGTGCTCTGTGGGCCTTTTCTTGAATTTGTTTAAAGAATTGATTCCTTCTCTTTCTCTTCTTTCCCCTCATCCTCTCTGGCATCAAAGCCTAACTCTGACTTTCCCTTTGAAAACAACATTGCTCTTAAATTTTCTGTCTCTTTAATAGATTTTTATATAATCGCTACAGTGCACTTTTAAAGAGCGATAGATCACGTTCATTGCCTTTCCCTGTGATTAATTTCCAATAATAGGTTTAGGTAATGCCAAGGCAAGGAAAGGAGAGAAAGAAACACCATCCACACATTATCCACTTTGTGCAGAGAGTATAAATGAATTAGGTCTAATTTTTGTTTAATTGTTTGAGTAGCTCAAACCAGAAGATTGCATGATAATTTATTTTGCAGTTTGCTGGGGCAATGAGACAGGAGAACAGAAAATACAATCCCATGAGGGGTTACCTTGTGTCATGCTTAAGTGCATTGTCTGTGGGTGTGGGTGGGTTGGTAGGTGCCCACACAGGTAATCTTACCTGAGTCTCACTGGAGCTTGCATTTACTGCTAGATTCTGATTGTTTCAATGGTGGATAGAACAGAGAAACCTCCAACTATGGGCAGATTTGGTTAGTGTGTAGCTGAAACTAGTTCAGGAATTGTTGGCAAGAGGCCTACATAATATTCAAAACCACAAAAATGAGAGAAAATCTGAGCAGTTCTTTCATCTGCTCCTTGCATCCATCTAGGGTCAGATTATGCTTCACACATACCATTCAGTCATTTGTATCAACATACCTGTTGCCCCTAGAGTAAATCTTCTGATAAAATTTAAGAAACATATGGCATGATTTGTTTTAACAGACTTTCCATGAAGAGAACTGGTGGTCCTCTTGATCCAATGGAAGTATCAACCTCAGCAGTCAAAATCTTTTAGAGATATCAGGGCTATATTCTAGGTTGAGATGCATATGTCTACTGGCTACATCCTAAAAGGCTGCAGAAACACTCTCTTTTGACCAGCCATTCTCATAATTGGGTAGTGAAGAATCTGGATGATATCATATACTATATTCCATTTTATTCTTTGTGGTCATAATGGTGGTGGTGGAGTTATAAGTAGTGTTTTCTTGCTGTTATTTCCCAAAAAGTCAACTTTGACATGTCAGTCCCTATGAATTAGAGGCCTCTAAGATAATTGGTCAAACTGCCCTTTTCAGATTTTAGAGATTAACGGCTGTCGATTGATTGAATCAATTCACCTGTAGTGCAGCCTTCCCTTTACCAACTTTACTAAGCATTATTGTCATTCAGTGAGTCATGTCCAAAGTACAAGAATCTCAGTTTAGACATCTTGACTTCTAAGGAGAGTTCAGTCCTGTTTTTCTCTAAGGTCCTTTCATTTGTCTTTTTTAACAGCCCATGGTATACTAGCAGAGCACATAAGTAGTGTAGCCTATTGTGAAATTATGTAAAATGTGGGTAATAAGGTGTAGGTGAGAGTTTTGGAAGATGGTGGACATCCCCAAATGAAGAGAATGGAAAGTGGCACACTTTGTGAAGAATCTTTCAGAGTTAAGAACACACTAGTTTTCTACATCAAATTTTGTAGCCACCAAGTGATAGGAAGTATGTAGAACTCTTATCTAAAAGATTCATTTGCCTTGTTTATCTCTGCAGTTAGTGGCATATGTAAAATACAGCTTGCTCACTGAGGTGTTTGGAGACTCTTCCACACAGGTGCAATTTAGTTCAATAATGCCTGTAGACACCAGATCCTGTTTGATCTAGAAAGTTAAATAGGATCATCCCTAGTTAATACATAGATGGGAGATCCTCGATGAATACCAGGTGCTATAGGCTATATTTCAGAGGAAGGAACTGGCAAAACCATCTCTGAGTATTCCTTGCCTAAGAAAAACCTATGAAATTAATAGGGTCACCATAAGGTGACAGACAACTTGAAGGCACACCTATTCATATCTATTCCAAAAATATGGGATCAGGGAGCTCAGAAGAGTAAACCGTGAACAGTTTTGGAGTAAGTCTTGAATCATAAATTTCAGGATGCAGTTCAGTCAATTGCTGGAGGAATTTTATTTCCACCTCTGGATTATTTTCAGTGCATTCTGTATTAACCATGACTGTGTATCTTACTGGATATCTTAGGGTGAAGAAGTGCCTATACTGGCTTTATACTATACTGCAAAACAGTCAGAATTGCATTTTAGTATGAACTGGCTTTACTGAAATACCTTTATCAGTTACTGTTCCTATGCTCTTGCATCTGATGTACACACAGTATTTTACTTTGTGTCAACACAAGTTGAATTTTATTCTAGTTCTGAGATGTGTAGATGAGGTTTTTCCCTTCTATTACCTATTAAATCTCCTATGTTCAAGCAATATTCAAGTAGCAGAGATCTGGGGGTGGGGGCAGTGAGTAACCTTTACAAACTGAGCAAGGTAGGATTCAAGGAAAGTTGTAGTTTAGGCTGTAGGCAACAGCCATGCTGATTAGTTATATAGGATTTCTGATCACATACATGCTTAGTTATTTATGCAGCAAGTTAAAGTAGAAAAGTGTGCTTCTGTTCAGAATGATACTGCTGTAATGTTGTACCAGCACAAAGTTCCCTGAGGAGTCATACCAGATGTACATTAATAGACCTCCAATTGGCAAGAGAAGAGATGAGGGCTAACAAAGCTAGGCTTTTTATTTAATAATAATTGTAATAGTAGTAGTAGTAGTGATAGCAGTAAGTCTTTTGCCTAGTCTCCGTGCCTGCATTACCCCACCCAGTTGCCTCTTATGCTTTTCTGTGCCAGTTGCCTGTTTTTTCTTTTCTTTTCAAATAAGAACGGTCACTCTCTGTATCCACCAAAAAGGTTGAGGGGGAGAATCCAGTGGATACCTCCCTCCCTTTCCCACCAGCATATCCATTAATTAGGGGCAAGCCATCATGCCAGTGCTCTGTTTAGCATGCACAATGGTGCTACAGTGAGGCTGATGGCTGGGAGAGGGGGAAGACTACCTTTTCCTGTGCTAATCTGCTCCTAGAGAAGCAGGCTACCCTTCATCCCGTTAATCACTCATTGTAATTACAATCTGACACTTATTGAGGGAATATTAATTAATACTTGGGCTAAAGGGGATGGCATGCACATGTTAGAGGATGATGATTTTCGTCTGCAGGACATTGGGAACAAACTTCCTCCTTTTGTTGTTTGCTCTCTATTGAGCAGAGGTGGGAATCATGCTGCCCTCTAAATGTTGTCGGACTCTAGCTCTCAACAGGCATAGCCAACATAACCGATGAGGCGCCGCTGGCGCATTCGCGACGTCATAGGCGCCGCGACACGTTCAGATGCTATGCGTCCAATATGTAAAGATGGCACCGGCCGTGTGGAACAGCCGGCGCCATATTGTACGGACAGAGTCCGTATTAGACCCAGGGGCGTCGAGAAGAGACGCCCCTTTTTTAAAATGGGACGTCCTGCGGACGTCCCAAGTACCGGTGTATAACCGGCCATTATTAGCAATAGGGAAAACTACGCTTATGTTCTGGTTGCCAACTCCCAATAATCAAGTCCAGGGTCAATATGGGAACACAATGCTGGACTATTTATTTCATTTATATCCCACTTATTTCCCAATATGGGAGACCCAAAGCAGACTAGAAAGGCCTTTGGTTTCATCGCTGTCATCATCATCATCATCGTCATGATGTTGTAATGAACAATTGTTGTAATGAGGTGTATGCTATTTTTCCATGGTAAAACTTTGCTCAGTGACTTGCCATGTTGCATTATGAGGAACAAAAAGCAACATTTCCAGATCAATCAGTAACTGTTATAATTGTACAAAAGGCTAAACATCTCATAGTAAGAAAGATGTCTTGTCCCAGTCAAAGTATTTATGAAACCATAAATCTTCCTTCCTTGCTTCAAAAAAGCACAAATCTCAAGGAGTTTGTACTTCCGTATGGAGTCTTTGTCTATATTAACTTGCATAAGAACCTCACATTTGCTTGGGCAAGTGAGTGGCTGGTGCAGCTGTGTGAATGGTAAGGGAAAATGAATCATATCAGATGTTCTACATCTAAAAAAAACAGCTGAGCAGAAGAATTTCAAGTCATCTCTTGGGACAGGAGTGGCAGCCGGAAAGAGTCTTCTGATGTGAAATAAATTTTGGATATTTCAGTATGTACAGCGCTGTGTAAATTTACAGTGCTATATAAATAAAGGTTAATAATAATAATAATAATAATAATAATAATAATTTCAGACTGGAGCACTCATATATACAAAATAAAGACTTGGACACTTCATAAGTTTTTCTGCCATGCGTGTTTGCAAGTGAAAGGCCCAGCAGGAGAGATGTGAACACTACCTGGCCTAATTGCTAAACAATCTTTGATGGTAGGAGAGCATTTTAACATTTAAATGCCTCAGGCCAACCCACTGCTGCCTAGGTTGATTATTTTTCTTTGTTTGCACTGGGAAGTTTACTTCTCTGACAGGAGACTGTCGCATTTGGTGCCTAAAGTTATTGAAGGTTTTCTTGGAGAGTGACTTCAGGTTAGACCTGGGAAAGTTACCTTTTGGACTGCACCTCCCAACTAGGGTTACCCAAATTGCAAAGGCCCCGGGGGGCACTCATAATCAATATTGAATAGGGGAGTTCTATTAGCTCAGTTCAAGAAACTGAGGCACTCTGCAGACCGGCCATTAAGGCCAGCCTGGGAATGGAGTCGGGGCGTTGCTTCCATATGATGCACACCCTGACTCTGCATGACTCAGCACTGAAGGAGCGCCATCTAGCCATGGCACTGCGACTATTGTGCCCTTTCCAGGATGCAAAAGTCTCCTTTTTGCACCGCAGCCCCAATCTGGCTGAAAAAGTGGTGGCTGGAGGCTGCCTCTTCGGGACTGTTTGCACAGCCCCTGAGAGGGTTTGGGCAACTCAAAGCTGGAATCAAACCACTATATATTAGTTCTGAAAACCTCAGAGTGCAAATCCAACATAGTTTTATTTGCAAATCAAGGGGAATCACCATTCACACACAGACACACACAGTGAAGAACTAATGACATAAAAGGTGGTAGGCGATAACGACTGAAGGGATTGCAGAGGGTGATACTGTACTGATTTCAGAAGTGGGACTTCAGCTGGGAGACACGGGCGGGATACACACCGCCATATAGTACGTATTGTATACGTAATAGGGTTAGGAAGGGGCGGTGCTTCCGCACCCCCCTAACCCTAGTATGTATACAGTACGTACAAGATGGCGGCGCCCCTTCCACATGGGCGCCACCATCTTTACGTACTGGACGCATAGCATCCAGACGTGTCGCAGCGCCTATGACGTCGCGAATGCGCCTGCGGCGCCTCGCGACATCATAGAGGCGCCGCAGAAAGAAGCTCCGAAATGGAGCTTCTTTTTTGCTCTGCGCGGGAGTCGCGTGGTTTGGCTGCTGCGGCTCCCGCGCGGAGCAAATGGCGCCAGTGGGGGAGCGCCGCAAAGCGGCGGTTTGTATCCCGCCACTGTGATGTGAAATGGTGCTATCCTACCATGGAGGGAGAGATGCAGGCCCAGCTCCATCGGCTCTGGCCTGGACTACGAAGAAGAGCCCTCCTTCCTGTCCATCTGCCTTAGTCCAGGCCTCAGAGGGAGAGAAGAAATGCTGGATCTGATCCCCTTCCCTACCACCATTCCCTTCTCCTTTTGTTTTGTGTCTTTTTAGATTGTAAGCTTGAGGGCAGGGAACCGTCTTACTAAAAAGTTTGTATGTACAGCACTGTGTAAATTTACAGTGCTATATAAATAAAGCTTAATAATAATAATAATAATAATAATAATAATAATAATAATAATAATAATAATAGTGGCCAGCTCTGTTGAGAAGTCAAGTGAGATACCGATTGAGAGTCTGCTTGAACTCAAGCGGACCAAATTGGAGTGCCTGAGCTGTCATATTTATAGGGCAGAACATATACTGGTAAAGATTTTGGGATTAAAATGAAGTTTCCAGGAGAGAAAAATGAGGAGGGAACTTGTGATTGACTGGACAATAAATGGAATATCACTTTTAGAGGGGAAGTATTCTTGGACTTTTGATCACTTGTAAACACAAGGTCTATCACCCACCATCACTCCTACCAGTGAGGCCATTATTCAAATTCCAATCTTGATTGATCTATCCTTGCCTATGTGCTCCTGAGCTTCCCCCCATGCTAAGCCTCCCACATCTCCAAATACAGTCAAAGATCTTATAGGGTAATTTAAGTTTCCTAAGGCTTCAGCCTTTGCTAAGGAAACAAAAGTATTGAATATCAAAAATGTCAAAACCAAGCCTGTTAGGGTCTATCTTTAAATTAGCAGAGTAGCAGAAATGTGCTCTTTTCTAACTATGCTTTCCTAAGAATGAGACTGATTACAAAACAAACATAATTAGTAGTTTAAAACAAAAGTTTATTAATGGTTTTAATCTATATTTACATAGAAGATATATCCTAATCTAGCTAGTGAATAGTTCAGGTAAAAGAAATATTTATCTCACCATCTTTAAAGTTGAGAGAGCAGGAAGATGAAAACAACAGCTCAGTTGAAAATCTTGAGAGAATGTCAGTTAGCTTAGTCCCAAAGGGGGACACATGGTTAGTTTGAATGAGAGAGGAGAATTTGCTTGCAGGAATTCCCTATCTATCTAAGGAGGGGAAAAGAGAATACTGTACAAAAATATTCCAACAATCTTCTTATGTGGTATGGCTTATTTCTTGCACTGGGGGCACCCTCTTAGCTACATGCCTCAAACACCCCTTTTGATATCAATCTGATATTGAAAAAGAGGAGGGGTTCAAGAGGGCCAAACCTTGGGGTAACACTAACATACAGGAAACTCTAGGAATTGTAGTCCATAAAAGTAACTTTTCCAAGCTGTGCCTCTGGAGCAGTGCTGAAGAGGAGAGAAAAATCTACATCACCCAATGGATGAAGAAGTACAAGACTGGAATGCTAAACTGTGCATATTTGTCTGTGTGTTGAGGAGAGAGATTAGGAAGAGAGCAGATAGCTGCATTGGGCAACCTGTACTAATCCTACCAGTCCTTGTGCAGGTGATTGGTGCAGTTCTTGTGTAGCCTGCAAGTGCCTTACATGCTGAACCAGTGCACTTTATGCTCAGGAGAACCTTCTATCACTTTTAGTGAGCATAAGTGGCAAGCTCCTGCTTCCCCTTGATAGTATAATTCCTGTCTGTGAGGGTTTGGAGTGTAGATGAATCTTTGGAGCTGAGAAGAGCAGGCAAAAAACCAACTGTGAGTATTCCTTCACTAAGAGAGCCAGTGTAGCATAATAGTTTGAGTGTTAGACTATGACTCTGAAGACCAGTTTTCAATTCCTGCTTGGCCATGAAACTCACTGGGTGACCTTCGGCAAGTCACATACTCTCAGCCTCAAGTGAAGGCAATGGCAAACTTCCTCTGAACAAATAGCAATAGCAAGTACATTTCTATACTGCTTATCAATGCACTTAAGCACTCCCTAAACGGAGGGGGGGGCGATCGTTTCTGGAAAAAACAGGTCAAGGGGGATTTGCCCTCCCCCAAATTCGGGTCAGAAAAAAACAGTGCAAGTGTGAACAACCAGCATTTAAACCAGTTTGCAAATCGGTTTATAACATAGTTATAAACTACCCCTCTGGCTTTTTCCTCAATGCAGAGTTTGGAAAACAAACAAACAGCTTCATACTGAACTAACAGTGTCTAAGCAGTTTACAACTGTAAGCTAATTTGCCCCAACAATCTGGGTACTCATTTTAGCGACCTCGGAAGGATGCAAGCCTGAGTCAAGCTTGAACCCTTTCACTGGTATTGAACTCGCAACCTTATGGCTTTGAGTGAGTGGCTGCAGTACAGGCATTTAACCACTGCGCCACCAGGGTTCTTGGTGTCAAGAAAACCTCAAGATAGGTTCTCCTTACAGCTGGAAGGCATACACCTAACACAATACACACAAGAAAAGTCTTACAGGAGCCAGTGTGGTGTAGTGGTAGACCAGGGTTTGAATCCCTGCTTGGTCCTAGAGACTCACCAAGTGACCTTGGGCAAATCGCACTCTCTGAGCCTCAGAGGAAGGCAAAAAAAGGCAAACCTTCTGAACAAGTCTTGCCAAGAAAACACTGTCACAGGTTCACCTTAGGGTGGTCATAAATTAGAAACAACTTGAAGGCACACAAAAATAAGAAAACCCTATGAAATTCACACACACACACACACACACACACACACACACACACGCTGACAGAGCACCTCCCTAGAAAATATTGTCCAGCAATATGTGGAATTACTACATTTTTTAGAATTAAACACTGCATGAATAAACAGAGGTCAAATAAGAGGGTGAAAGAGATTAAAGAAACTCCAAAAGGAATGGACCTGAGTGAAGGCTGAGTGAATGGCTCTGGTTTAGAAATTCATTCTCTCTTCAGTTGACCTTACCCAGCATGCAATCCCTTTGTCTTCTGAAACATTTTTTGTTGTCATAGTCTCTAACATAACTTCTTATCGCTTCTTCTCACCTCCATTCACTGTTCTGTCACCCTCCCTCCTCCACTCCTCTGAAAATCATATATTTGCATGCTGTAGCTTTGGAATCTGATTTACAGCTTGCTGCTTTTGGGCTGTCTGCTCTTTAAAAAAATCTGGTTGTCCTCTCTTCATTTCTGCCCAAACCAGCTGTTTCATTGCTCATTCTTCAAGCCTGTTGAAAGTGGCATTGCCCATTCACTCTCCAATCCATCAGTCTGCACCTTCTTTCCTAATGAGCTTTTAAACAGATTTTTTTTTTGTGTGCAAAAGTTCTTCTTTTCCTTTCCTTCCTGTAAACCATAATTCTTCTTCGTGGTCTCTGCGAATCATACAAATGGGTTTCACTGCGCCTGCGCAGTGCTGCTCGGAACCTACTGGAATCACTGGGCAGAGTTAACTCTGCAACATATTGAAACTTTTTGGCGGTAACTCCGCCCACCCGTTATAAGGCCCCTGCCTTCCCGCTCTTTCCCCAGTTCCTTTTTTCCGCCGCGCTAGCTGCTTCTAGGAACTTTCGCTTGCTCTTGCTTAATTGGAATCACTCTCGTTTTTTGACCTTCGGACTGTTTTTGACCATTCTTTCTCTCCCGCCCCGGTAACTTCGGACCTTCGGACTGTTTGACTTCGCCCTTGGATCTCGCTTCACTCGTAGGATGTCTCCTCCTTTCAAGAAGTGTGACATCTGCAGCGGGAAGGTTCCTGTTCAGGACCCCCATTCCTCTTGCCTCTTCTGCCTGGGCCGGGACCACGACCCCAGGGTCTGCAGCCTCTGTAAGTCCATGTCCTCCCAAGCCCGTAAAAATCGGGAGTCGCGGCTTACATCCGCTATTGCCCAGGGCAAGATCAGGGAAGGGGACCCTCGCCCGGCGTCAGCGCCTTCTGCCCCGGCTCCACCTGCCCAGGCTCGTAGCGGCCCTTCCAGCGCCCCCCCCCTTCTACTTCTCTGGGGCAGGACAAAGGGAGTTCGGACTCTTCTCGCCCGCCGGCCCGGGGTTCAGCTCCCAAACCACCGAAACATCCCCGCACATCGGGATCAGTCGGGCAGGACACGGCCACCGGCCGTATGGAGGGAGTCTCCTCTGAGACATCGGCAGCTCCGGAGAAGAAGAGATCCAAGTCCAAGTCTGGATCGGACCCCGCGCCGAGGGGCACTGTCTCCGAGGAACCCTCGGGCTCGAGGGATTCCGCTGCCCGTACCGAAGACCGCGCTGGTCGGACGGCTACTATCTCGGAGTCCCCGATCCAGTTCTTCCCTCCGGACGCACCGCCTCGTCACAAGTCAGCCAAGAAGAGGCAGTCTTCAGCCCCGGAGGCGACCTCGTCCTCTTCGGCTAAGAAGTCCAAGTCGACTTCCAAGACTAGCTCCCATTCGGGCTCACCTTCCAAGAGGCGCTCGGACGACGCTGCCCTGCCTCGCAAGTCTCACCGGGAGTCCCGCCGTGACCGCCCGCGTCCCGACTCTCCGGGACGGGCCGACCCTCTGGCCACGCCGATGGTGGACAATCGTTCACCTACAGGGGACCTTCACCATTCTCCGACTGCGAGCCGCCTTAGGGACACCGCTGCCCAGACTGTGCCAACTCAGACTCAGTCGGCTACAACGCTTCCTTTCCTCCTGTCGGACGACGAGGAGGTAGCTGATCAGCCACCGAGGTCTCCTTCTCCAGTTTCGCTGGCTCCACGCTCTCCGATTGATCCTCAGTATTACTACGATTCGGAGACGGACCAATTTTTTTTCCCGGTCCCTAAGGAGGTGGTCCTTTCCAAATCTTCCCGAGGTCGGGACCGTCCCCGGGATTCGGACCAACCTCGTGGCCAGGGATACCATCGTCGCGAGCTTCCTGACCGACCAGGCCCATCAACATCGGCTCCATCTCGGCGTGTGGACAGGCCTGTCGAACTCCCCAGACCGTATGCTGCTGAAGATTTGGTACCCTCTGATTCCGAACCCGAGCCTGTGGATTCGGAATATTCTTCGGGAGATGACGACCCGGCCCAGAGCTCCCCGCAGCTCTTGCACCACCCAGAGGCGGCTTCTCCTACAGATGATGTCAGGTCGTTCCTCGAACATGTCATCAAAATGTCCAGGGCTCTGGACATCGACCTCCAATATCCTGAGGAAGAAGCCAGGGACCCCCTCGAACGCAGGGTTCGCAGCAGGGCCCACTCAACACCTCTGGTCCCCTTTATGCCGTCCCTGGAAGCCTTGGTCAGACGTTCTTGGGACTGCCCCTCCTCCCTTTTCGGCCCCATCTGCTCCGTGGCTTACCTCCCACCCCCGACAGAATTCGGCTATAGTCGAGGGTGCCCAGCAGACCTCGACCCAACGGCAAGCGGCGGTGCCATTTGACACAGAGGCTAAGAAGGTTGATGCCTTGGCCAGGAAGGCATACGCGGCTGCAGCACTCACGGTGAAGGCAACCAACTACACCGCTTGTATGGGGGCATACATACAAACCCTTATGGAGGGCATCTCTCCTATCGTGCCCGACGTCCCGGATGAGGCCCAGCGGACCCTCACGGAAATTAGGGATGAGGCCCACTCCATCGGCGCGTGGCTCATCACCGCGTCCAGAAACGTGGTGGAGTGTTCGGGCAGAGCCATGGCGGCCTCCATCGCCCTAAGAAGACACGCTTGGTTGCGGGGATCGGACCTCAATGCCAACGTTAGGTCTACCATCGAGGACATGCCGATAGATGATTCGGGCCTCTTCCATGCCGAGACGGATGACAAGCTGAACCGAAAATTCAGGCTGAAGGCGGCGGCGAGGAAGCATGGTATGTCTGCCCCCGCCCCGGCTCCCTTCCGTAAAAGGTTCCGCCCCTGGCAGCAGCAGCAGGGCCAGTTTAACAGGTCTTCGTACCAGGACCGGCAGTTCCAGCAACAGGGCTCCCAGCGCCAGAGATACCCGTCTCAGTCCCCATCATCCTCGGGCCGCCGAAATCAGTCTTCCCGGTACCGTAGGAACCGACGGCAAGACCCTGACCAGTCCAAAAAGAGGGCATGAAACCTCCCCACGCACTTCGCCTCCCCTAGATGCTTTTTGGACATTCTTAAGCCCTTTGCCAACATATGGGCTTCCATCTCCGCCGACTCTTGGGTGCTAAACATCGTCCGTAGGGGCTATACCCTCGAGTTCGAAGAGCTCCCGCCCACCGGAGCTTTCATTTCCACCCCACCCTCGGACACCCTTCTCGACGAAGTGCGCACCTTGATGGACAAAGGGGCGATTTCCCCACTATCCCCTGATTCCTTCCGTACGGCCTTTTTCTCCAGGTACTTCACGGTACCTAAGGCGGACGGAGGCATTAGACCAATCCTGGACTTGAGGGACTTAAACCTCTTCCTCCAGTATCGCAGGTTTCGCATGGTAACCCTAGCCTCTATTTTGCCTCTCCTTCGCCAGGACCAGTGGTTCGCGACGGTCGATCTCAAGGACGCCTACTTCCACATCGGAATTCGGGAGTCCCACCGGAGGTTCCTCGCCTTCGCCGTCGGCTCCGACGCATACCACTACAATGTGCTTCCGTTCGGGCTTGCTACAGCCCCACGGGTCTTCACAAAGTGCATGGCCCCAGTGGTGGCTTACCTCCACAGGAAGGGCTACAGAGTCTTCCCTTACTTAGACGACTGGCTGTTCGTCGCAGACTCCCAGCATGAACTGCAGGAGGCTATTGCATTCGCCACCCGGCTGCTGGACTCTCTCGGACTGGTGATCAACGAGGAGAAGTCCCATTTCACTCCGTCCAGACAGGCGAAATTCATCGGAGCCATCCTCGATTCCGAAAAATGCTCCGCCTTCCTTCCTGCAGACCGCTTCCAATCTCTGGTGACATCACTGATACCTTGCATCTCCCACAGAAGGGTGAGAGCCAGGGACGTCCAGATCGCTCTGGGTCACATGGCGTCAACGACCTTCGTGACGCCGTGGTCGAGACTTCGCCTACGCCCACTCCAGGCTTGGTTTCTGTCGGCCTTCTCTCCGATGGAGGATTCCCCATCCAAGTGGCTGATGGTTCCGAGACCGGTAGCCGCCTCTCTCAACTGGTGGCTGGACGACCGCAACGTGTGCGCCGGGATGCCCTTTCACCAACCACAACCACAGGTGACGCTGACAACCGATGCTTCCTTAGAGGGCTGGGGCGCCCATCTCCTCAACCTGGTGGTCAAGGACAAATGGTCGGACTCGGACAATCTTCTCCACATCAACGCCCTCGAGATGCTCGCAGTCGAAAAGGCTCTGAGAGCTTTCGAATCCTCTGTGGCAGGCAGGGTGGTGCTCTTGAGGACGGACAACACCACCGTGATGTATTACATCAACAAGCAGGGTGGCACCAAGTCAAGGACCCTCCTCGAGATTACCCTGCGCATCTGGGACTGGTGCATACAGAGACAGATCCTCCTTCAGGCGATCCACTTGCCAGGGGAGGACAACGACTTGGCAGACCGTTTGAGCAGATCACCCTCGGTATGCCACGAGTGGAGGCTCCATCCCGAGACGGTCAGCGACCTCTTCGATCGGTGGGGAACACCCCGGATCGACCTCTTCGCGACCGGATGGAACAGCCATTGTCCCCAGTTCTGCTCCAGGAGGCCAATGACCAGATCCCTAGGAGACGCATTCGCCTTCCTGTGGTCGGGGGACCTTCTTTATGCTTTCCCCCCCTTTCCTCTGATCATCAGGGTGGTCTCCAAGATGATGCTAGATCACACGGACGCGATCCTGATCACGCCATGGTGGCCGAGACAGCCCTGGTTCGCATCTCTTCTGCATCTCTCCAGGAGGTGCTTCCTCCGCCTCGAGCCTCGTCCGGACCTGTTGTCGACCCAGGACGGACGAATTCTCCACCCCGACATCGACAACCTACCGATGGTAGCCTGGAGGATCCAGCCCTGACTGCCTTGCCGGAGTCGGTGAGGACAGTGATCCTGGCTGCGAGGAAACCTTCTACCCAGCGGTCCTATGCCCTGAAATGGAGGAGATTTTGCCTCTTCCTAGACCAAAAGGGCTTGTCTCCTACACAGGTTTCCACTCCAGTGGTGCTGGAGTTTTTGATGGCACTCTTGGATGGAGGGCTGTCCCTCACTTCCATCAAATGCTATCTTTCTGCCATTTGTGCCAAATATCAGTTCGGGGGGAGGGTTTCCTTCTTCAAAGACCCCTTGGTGAAGGGGTTCCTGAAGGGGTGTGCCAACCTGTATCCTCCTGTGTCGGTGCCAACGCCGGCTTGGAGTTTGGAGTCGGTACTGTCCGCCCTCCAATCCAAGCCTTTTGAACCGATGGCCACAGCGGACTTGAGACTATTGACTTGGAAAACCGCTTTCCTTGTGGCCATCACCTCTGCCCGCCGTGCGGGCGAACTCTGTGCCTTGCGGAGGGACCAGCCGTTCCTGAGGTTCCACAAGGACAAGGTGGTCCTCTGTACGGACA
This sequence comes from Sceloporus undulatus, assembly GCF_019175285.1. Taxonomy (NCBI): domain Eukaryota; kingdom Metazoa; phylum Chordata; class Lepidosauria; order Squamata; family Phrynosomatidae; genus Sceloporus; species Sceloporus undulatus. The sequence continues at coordinate 145,666,835 of NC_056523.1, read as the reverse complement.
TTACCTTCCTGCCTAAGGTAGTGTCTGCCTTTCACATGTGCCAGGACGTTGTGTTGCCCACTCTCGCATCCAACCCGACGTCGGATGAGGAAAGGCGCCTGCACTCTCTTGATGTCAGGAGAGCGCTGGCCTTTTACCTGGACAGAACTGCTGCCTCCAGTAGGTCCGAGAGGCTTTTCCAATGCTACTCGGAGCCGAAGAAGGGGTTGCCTGTGTCTGCGCAGAGGTTGTCCAAATGGGTGGCTGGTACCATCCATCTCTGCTATGAACTGATAGGCAAGCCTCTCCCTGGCAGGGTTCGGTCTCATTCCACGAGGTCGATGGCAGCGTCCTCCGCGTTCCTGTCAGGGATCCCATTGGAGGATGTCTGCAAGGCTGCTGTCTGGTCCCAACCTCTGACTTTTATTAAACACTATAGGTTGGACACCAGGGCCATCCGAGACGCAGCTTTCGGGAGGGCTGTGTTGGTTTCAGGGTTGCATTGATTGCATTTCTGATGTCTTTGTATTCTTACACTTGTACAGTTTACACTGTTTATATGTTGTTCAATACTTGTTGCACAAGTCCTATGGGATCGGTCTTGCATGACCTCTGTTCCCTCCTCAGGTTTAGCAAGGTGATTGCTATTTGATATGTGATGAACAAAAAGACTGACTCTTTATGGTTTAAGGTGTTTTATTTGTAATAAATATACCTTTGGTTTACCATAGCTTTGGTCTCAGGACACTCCCTCCGCCGCATACCTTAGCTTGTCAGTCTAAACCCATTTGTATGATTCGCAGAGACCACGAAGAAGAAGGACAGGTTGCTTACCTGTAACAGTATTTCTTCGAGTGGTCATCTGCGAATACATACAAATCCCACCCATCCGTCCCCTCAGTGTCCTGCTCTTATTGGCTCTCTTCCATCGCCTGCTTGGCGGAAAAATTACGGAACTGGGGAAAGAGCGGGAAGGCAGGGGCCTTATAACGGGTGGGCGGAGTTACCGCCAAAAAGTTTCAATATGTTGCAGAGTTAACTCTGCCCAGTGATTCCAGTAGGTTCCGAGCAGCACTGCGCAGGCGCAGTGAAACCCATTTGTATGTATTCGCAGATGACCACTCGAAGAAATACTGTTACAGGTAAGCAACCTGTCCATCTGCAGCTCAAGCTTTGTTGTCTCAGTGGCCCTGCCAATCTCTTAAGTAATCTGGCCCTTGATTTGAGGAAATTTATTTGTTTTTTCACCTCAGCAGGGCACCAGAGCAAAAAGACTTCCATAAATTGGTGGTACAGCATGGCATTCCTAGAAGTAGGGCTGGATTAGCCATTAAGCAAAATAAGCTATTGCTTAGGGCATCAAGGGAAGAGGGGTACCACAGAAATTTTCCATTGCCATGAAATCAGGTACAGGCCCTGAGCTAAGTTCAGTAAAAGTAGGAACCATTTTACCAAAATTTAATGAGTTCTTCTAATTGCCTAGCAAGGTATGCAAACATTTGGGTCAAACTGTGGAGTTCTCCAGTGGCTCTGAAACTTGAATGGGTCTTTTTAGGACCAAGGGATTCATTCTGCCTCCATCTTGTCTCCTTCCATGAGATTTTCTCTCTGCGTTGTTTAAATGCATTCTGTACAGAACTAGCCGGTGACTCCTCAGCCTTTACTAAAACCCTCATTGAAGTAGGAAGCATAAACATATCAGTTCAAACTTGTGTAATGTTCACCATCTATTTCTGTTGTTTTCATTTGTTGTGGTATCTGGATTATGTTATTCACATTAACTATAGAAATTTAGGAGTGCCCATGCTATGTTTTAGTTCGGTGTTCAACGAACTAAAACATTAACCTCTGGGGAGGGGGCCTGAGGGAGGCACATGTAGCCCATGGACACACTTTGCCCACCCCTGCCTTACACTGACCACCCAGATGCCATGAGGACTGCCCAACTGCCATTAATGATGAGCAGTGATACAAGTCTCCATCTGTTTTCACTCTGTCAGATGTTGTAATCTAGTATATAGTGCTTGAATATGACTTATGGTTTAGACTATCACAATTGGTAGCCAAAACTAAAATAATTATTTCTTATGCCTGTGAACCAAACATGCATAGAACCTTAGTTGTTGCAATCTATGGACCTTGCCCTTTGCTATTTTTCAAAGTCATTTTATGCTACCAGTAATCATTTAAATCCTGTGGCAATGAGTTTCATAGTGAATTTATGTGTTGTTTGAAGTGAATGTCTATATTGAGTCATTACAATATGACCTCATTAATTCTAGATAGAGAACAAACAATGTAACAATTTATTCTTAATCAGTTTAATCATACTTTTTGTTTACCTTTCATGATGCACAGACTAGAATTGGTACATTCAAATGTTTGCAGTCTTCCAGTGTTTACATGCAACACTGACTATCGTAAAATTCCTGACTATCTTATTAAACACTGGGGAGTGCTTTTCTTCAAACTTGTGTGGTTAATACATAATGCTACAGACAATTCTCTGAGTGTGGTGTGACCTCCAGAAAGGTGCCGTATGGCAGAATGCAAACTTATATGTCTGGTTGTTATGCTGGAGCCAACAGTTCAGACTAAACCAGCAAAATGAACTTGCTGATATGTGGCTTGCTCCTGGAGAGGTTAAGAAGCTTAGCGCTAAAGAATGAGTGGCAGGGATAGGGATAGGGGCTGATTCTATACCACCTCGACTGACTAGATCTTTATTTTGGTCATTATCCCTCTGTCTGTCTTTGCCTGTAGATTGCAAAGACAATATAATATATGTTGTCTATGCTACCTTATTGGTTTGCAGCAGGGAAGACTGCAGTAATAGAAGCATTTGTGACTGTAAGGTTAGCAGGAAGATCACTGTTTGCCTGCAGCAGGAAAGAGTATAATTTCTGCCTGTACATTTTGAAATCTTGGTGGTCAACAGTGCCAGGGAAGAGAGTAGTACACAAAGGGGTCCCTCTGGCTCCCTGGTATGTACGTTCAAAGATAATTCAATATGAGTTCCCCAGTGGAGACTAGGTCTGGCTTTTTAAAAAAAGATAATTCAGTATGAGTTCCCCAGTGGAGACTTGGTCTGTCTTTTAAAAAAAAAAAAAAACCCCGAAAAAACAACAAACTAGAGCCAGCTGTAAAGAGGGGACAGAGCATGAGTTGGCTTTAGCAGCCAGATCTAAGCACAGGGACAATCCCTTGGGGAGCACCAGAGGTCAGGGGGCCACCCTGAGTCAGAATTAAGAATTCCCCTCGTTTCCTGGTGCTTGACACCGATGGGGCTTCTGCAGTGCTGATCAAAGAGAAGCTGTCACTTCCCTCTTTAAAATATGACTGGTGAGTGGCAGATGGTGAGGAAAAGAGTTTAAGATCTAATAATAAAAGGAGGAGTGGGAAGGGGCTAATGAATACATCTCTGCATTTCTGAGATGTCACCTTGAAAGACAGGTGGATGTGTGTCAGAGATTGTATGTGTGTCATAGTGTGTGTGTTTGTGCGTGTGCTCGTGCATGTGTGTGCATGCAGGGGAGGCATAAAATGTAGGAGCAAGCTAGCTTTCTGATGTCTGAATATGGAATAAAGCGGGGGATCAATCTCTTGAGGGTAGGAGTGCATTGTTACTTAATACTACCAGTCCTTCAGCTCTGCTGCAGTTCTGGAGAGCTTGTGCCAAAGAAAAAGACAAGAAATGTGTCTCTGTACAGGGTCAGTTTCCCATAAGGAGGGCTTGCTTTGCTTAGAAACATATCTGAAACCAAATTTCTAGATGATTGTTGGAGATGACTGTCATTTTTTTACCCATCACTGTGTTGGGCTGGGAATAAAGAGGAAGAGTTTGCTTCTTGAAACCTCACTGATGACCCTTTCCTGTTCCAGTTTTCCAAATTTTGGTCCAGGATGTATCTGTCTGCTTATGTCAGATTGCAAGTATTGCAGCTGTTCATTTCCCCATGCTTAGATTATTCATGGATCCATCTTCTTAAGATCTTCGTGAATTTGGAAATAACAGATGCTAATGTGCCTACAGCTTCACCATTGGCTTAGTTTTCCTTTTGTGTTTTGTGTATCAGTTGATTTAACTTGTTTTTGTGTTAGATGCTCAGCGATTGAGGGCTAGACATGATGTGACACTATTCATGCAATTAGCAATTAGATCAGGGGTAGGCAACCTTTTTGAGCCGGGGGCCGGGTTGCTGTCCCTCAGACAACTGGGGGGGGGGGGCGAAGCCAATAATTAAATAATTAAATAATATAGGACATTTTCAAATGTAGGACACATTTTTAAAAAATGGAGGACATGCGAAAAATTTGGTGATTTTTTTAAAAAGTTAATATAAATGCATGTTTGTTAGGCATGATCAAAATGGAGGACATTTGGGCCTCAGAAGCTGGCTGATATCAATATCACCACCACCACCACCATCATCATCATCACCACCTCTATCATTGTTACAGCAGACCTTTTAGCATTAAATGCACCAAAAATACACAGAAATGCACTTTGGAAAGTCACACTCACCAAATGGAATGGAAATCCTCCTCCTCCTTCCTTCCTCCCTCTTCCTCCTTCCTCCTCCTCCCTCCTCCTCCTCCTCCCCTGCCCCCTTCCTTCCCTGCCCGGAGGGGAACAGGCAAGGCCAAGGAGCCTCGCTGGAACGGGGCTCCTTGGCCTTGCCCGCCCGCCCACCGGCAGAAGCAGCCAGGCAGGGCCAAGGAGACCTCGCTGGAGTGAGGCTCCTTGGCCCTGCCTGTCCGCTGGCTGAGGGCCACTCGCGTGAGAGGCCAAAGGCCCCACGCCTTCGCGCGAGAGGCCGCTGGGCCTTTGGCTCTTGTGCGAGCGGCCTGGTCCTGCTGCTGATTGCTGCCGGCACGGGGCCTTTGGCAATCGGCGGCAGGACTGGGCTCGGGCCGGTCCCAAGGTCTCGCCGGGCCGGATGTGGCCCGCGGGCCGGGGGTTGCCGACCCCTGAATTAGATTAATTTCAAAACTGACTAAACTGCAGGTGCAGCCCCCTCCTCAGTCTGAATCTGGACTCTGTGGAGGTACAGGAGCATCAATCCTTTATTTCCCTTCTATGTTGTGAGTCTGAATTAGGCCATGGTACCTGCTACTTACATTGAAGTATTGGGAATTCCCACTGGAATGGATGGGAGCTTTCCCAATGAGCTGAGTGAGGCCCCTGTTCCTACACATTACTTTCTGAAAAAGCTTCCACACAATTGCTAAATATTTGTATGTTGTGTTGTGTAGTTTGGTTCTAAAATGAGGTCACATCGGTGCTGAAGTGCACATTCTGGTCTGTGAAAATCAACTTCTTCCTATATCTTGAATTTTAGCCAGGTGGGCAGTATGGATACTAATGAGCTTTAGGTTATTTTCAGGAAGCAGTGCTGGTTAACTTCCTGTATTGGATGATCTCTTTACTTTTTACCTTTTTTTTACTTTTTACTTTTTAGGAGCTTTGGTGGCATAGTGGTTAAATGCCCGTACTGCAGCCATTCACTCACAAACCATAAGGTTATGAGTTCAATCCCAGCCAGGGGCTCAGGGTTGACTCAGACTTGCATCCTTCCGAGGTCACTAAAATGAGTACCCAGCTTGTTGGGGGCAATTAGCTTACAGTTGTGTACTGTTTAGAGACTGCTTAGTGTGGTATGAAGCAGTATATAAATGAAGCTCCTGTTGCTCTTTACTTGCAGCTCTTCCATTCAAAGTTGAGAACAGGCACTGCACAAGGGGATCAGAAATGGGACTGACCTTGTTCTCTTTCTTATACTGTATTGCCTCCCAAACTATTTCCTCTTATCCACCTTGCTGTTTCAGCTTCTAAGTTGCTCTCCTTGAAATTAAGAATTTGTCACCAATGACTAAGGGATGAGCCAGTGTCACTAACAGAACTTGAGCATAAGCCCTATTTGAAGTAACTGCACATTGTTCCTTACCACCAGGAAGCACCGCCACTGTCCCAGTTCTCAGCTTCCATTATGAGGGTATATTCTGACCATTTCATTAGATGCTGTTATATCTCTAATGAACCATTTAGGAGCCCCCCCCCCCAACTCATCATCTGGCATAGCTGCTCCTCATCTGCCTGAAAAATGAATTTGCCTTTCAAAAGATGTAAGCCATGTTTTGTGTTTAAAATCGCTGGCACTTTCCCATTCAGTTACTTTCTCCATGGCAGTTATCCAGCAGTGTTGCCAAGGGGAGGGGGGGGGAGCCAGAATAGTTTGTATGACTTTGTGTCATGTGTAACTGCCTGGTATTCCTGCAGACTCTTAGACATAGTTAAAGAGATGTTGGAGGATGCATCTTTCAAAGTTTTATAGCAGAACTTTAGGTTGGCATCATTTCTTTCTTTGTGTAGCTCCATGTCACAGTGATGGATGGGGACCTAAAACAACCAATCTCACTACTTTGCTTTCAACTCAGATCTGCTCTCAAATCCAGGCTGATAGGCAAGGGAAAGGCTGCACCAATGCTTGAAAAACTTAAGCACTGCTTTAGTTGTATTGGCTCACTCCTTCCCTCCCTCCCTCTTCCTCCCCCCCCCCATTCCCCCTTTCCCTCCTTTTTACACTCTGAATATATAAGGTATGACTAAAACCGATAGTTAGGCAAGACTTCTAACAGCAGGAGCAGGAAATGCGAATTCCAAGGTCAAGAATAATTCAACAACAGCTTTTTATTAGTCAACCAAAGGTTGACAGAAGAGCAATTATGCAAAACAAACAAAGCCAAAGTGATAATACTCCAGTACTCTGTTACCTCAAGCTTACAGTTAGAAAAAACTTGGCAAAAAAAGTATAAGAACTCTGTACAAAATTGCAAACAAAAAGATCAGAGACATGTTCTTTCACTCTTGTGCAATAGTTCACAACAAGCTTCTCCTGTCATAGAATCAGATGTGACTCCTGCTTTGTGTCTTTGGCTGCTGGTTGGTTTAGTAACGGTCTGTATTGTTTTCCCAGGTCTCAACGTCACGCTTTTATCATTACAACTCCCAGGCAGCATACTGATCCTCTCTCACTCAACCTTAGCTATAAACATGAAGGCATCAGGCGACCATATTTTGATTGTCTCCTCATTTTTCTAAGCGTCCGTGTGTCTTAAACTTCTGATTAACCTTTCCCTCTCTTTTAAAGGAAACAAGTACGACAATATGATATGACACTGTAGTCCCTGAAATGTATGTAACTTCTGGCTAAACCTGCCGCAATCCCCAGGACTTGAAGCATGAACTCCCTTTTCCTAGATCAGCAGAATTTAAACATCTCAAGAAACCACTCAGGATGCCCAGCTTTATAGCCTAGAGCAGGACTGGACAAAAAGAAGCCCTTACAAAGTTAGATGCCAGCTTTCATCAGTTCTAGCCAGTATAGCCAGTGGTGAGGGATAAAAGGAGTTGCAACCCAACAGCTTCTGTAGGACTGTAAGGAGCATCCCAAGACTTATTAGGGAGTGGTTTTTAACAGGTTAAACTAGATATGAAAGCCATACCAGACAGACACATTTACCTCTGTTAGAAGGAGCGCAAGCATTGGTCATAGACCAAAATAAAAATTTGAAGGCCAGATACTGTTAAGGAATGAACTCATTAACAGGGCTTCCATAGCCAGATGTATAACCCTGCAACACCCATTATCCATAGCTAGCATGGCTGATTCACGTGCTGTCTAGGGCATGACGGGATATGCTAGGTAACACATCTGAAGAGTGCCAGTTCAAGAGGAGCTGTTGTTTCTGTAGAATGAAATGTAAGGTGTCTCTGGCCCGTTACAAACGGGCCTTTTAGTACTGCCTCTATACGGGGCGGCGCAGACGTGATGTCGTTGCTCCGCACGAGGGTGCTTAGTGTGCCCTTTGCACGGAGCAGGAAGGAGCTCTGTTTTGGAGCTCCTTCCTGGTTTGCGGCGCTGCTTTGCGTCGCTGGGCGCAGCAACGCAAGGGAGAAAGGGGCCAAGCGGCCCCTTTCTCCTCCTCCCCGCCACTGCGGGGTGTCCTTGGGGTTTGAAGCCCCAAGGACACCCCTTTCCAGGCTGCGGGGAAGCGGCCTTTTGCCGCTTCCCCGTGGCCTGGAAAGCAGCGGATCAGGGCCTCAGCGGCTGCCGTTCTAGCTACTGAGGCCCTGATACCCCGGGGAAAGGGGCGGGTACAGGCCGCCCCTTTTCGGCAGTCTGTAACGCACCTGTTATCTAAATCAACTTTCATACCTGTGTGAGGTAACATTTTGTGAAGTTTGGTTATGTTTGGGTGCATATGTGTGTCTGATTGATGAAATGTTAATTTGGTGTACTATAATTACTATTAAATGAGAACTTCATGTGTGCCCTCCAATAAACCTTTCCAGCTACATGTACCTAGTAGATAATGTGTTTAGTTACTCAAAATGTTTTATCCAAACCTTCAATTGATTATGAGCTCTTGAGAATAATGTAATCAACTTTCAGTTAAATAGGGGGAAGATAATCTGGTGAGGGTGGACAAAGTGTAATTTTTTCTTGGTACTCTAGTGACACGTTCTTGTTAAAAGCATTTTGCTATTCAATTTCTTTGGTATGACCCTGTTTGTATTACAGTGGGTCCTTGGTATCCTCTGGGGTTTGGTTCCAGAACCACTCGTGGGTATCAAAATCCATGGATGCTTAAATCCCATTATATACCTAGTAAAATAGTGCCCCTTATATAAAATTGAAAAATCAAAGCTTGCTTTTTGGAAAATATATATATATATAGGAATATTTTCAAGCCGTGGATGGTTGCATCCATGGATATGAAGGGACGACTATACTTGTTCTGGGAATACTTGGCTTTGAGACTGCCTAGAATAACTGAAGACAGGATAAAGTCCAATGTGTGACTAGCGTGGGGATGCTGTTGAACACAGCCACTCTTGCTTCTAAGTAAACATGTAAAAGTTTGTTAGACTGTATTAATGAAGGCAGAATAAATGGTAAGGGCACACACCAAGACTGTACTACCATATCTGCTACCAGTTTTAAGCCAAAGGTCATTCTCACATTGCCACTCTGAACTACAGTGGTACCTCGGGATACGAAATGCGCGGGTTACGAAATTTCCGGGATACGAAAAAGTTGGATTGGCAAAAACTGTTTCGGGTTACGAAATATTTTTCGGGTTGCGAAATTCATTTTGGCGCGAAATTCAAATGCTATAGGCTTCCAGCGCTAACGGAAAGCTATTTCGGGTTACGAAATTATCGCGTTACGAAAGGAATGGCGGAACGAATTAATTTCGTAACCCGAGGCACCACTGTATATGAAATATGGAGAACCACCAAGACCTTTTCTGTTTTAGGAAGAAAGCCTGCCACAAACTAGGGATGTGAAAACGTCTCTGTTTGGGCTTAGTTGAGTTTCTTTGAGTCTCACAAGCATTTTCTTCTTGTCCTTCTTCTGTGTTGAATGGTGAGAGTTATTTTCTTTCCATTTTATTATTTTCTCACATTTTAAAATATTTTTTAAAATTAGTGAATGTATTTCTGCAGTAAGCCTAATTACACTAAATGTTGGAAATAGCAACCTTGCAAGCCTGAACTCTATCGTAGTTAAGAGTTCATGGCATGTTCTTTCTTTAGGAGTCTAGGGGAAAGTATGTTTACGGCAAGTGTCCTGTCTGTTTGTTTGTTTACGCATAGTCATACTTCCTGACCCATTTGCATTTACCTGCTCTATACTGAAGCATGAGATTAGGAGACTATCCTGAAGAGAACCCCCCTCCCCCCGCTAATATGTAGATTTCTTTTCTTGCCTATCAAGTAGCTGGAGCTGTGTACTGAATTATGAACAAGCAAATTAATGAGTAAGGCTACTTTTTATATCTTCTGAAGATACAAAGTTTAATTCTTTTACTCAGCTGGATAAATATGTGGGGAGGTGGCTGGTCTTTTCTTCTACATTTCTGCCTTAGCACAGTTTTAAACTCTACTAAATAGACTCACAAAATATCAATTTTTATCTAAACACAACACTAAAGGAGCCAAATGCTGTCTGGATGCTAAGTGGGTTCAGCCCTGGTGTATACTTGGATGGGAGTGCCAGTCAATACCAGTTGTTGTAAGCTATATTTCAGAAGAAGGAACTGCCAAAACCACCTCTGAGTAGTCCTTGCCTAAAAAAACATATGAAAGGCATGTGGTCATCAAAAATCAACAAGCAACTTGAAGGCACATGCACACACACTTGCCTAAGTAATGCAATGTTCATTTACTGACTAAAGCCAGTTTCTGCATATATTTTTTCAAGTATGTCCATTTTATCCATTCATTCACCTTTTTAAAATATGCACATGGTTTTATGCTTACTTCCCCACCCCCCCTAAAAAAAAATTCTTGTAAGCCTTGCTTGAGGTAAGGTGTGCATTTTCATAGATACTTCTTGGGAGATGTGAAAATACTACTTTCCTTGAGAAACTGAGTCCAATTAAATTACTTTCCACTTGTATTGCATGCATTGGTAAATATTGCAGGAGTTTTAAAGCTTTCTTCATTGTGCCCAGAAGTCAGATAATGCCTTTTATAATTTCATTTCCATTCAGTTTACAACATTTGATTCTTGTTCTTTGGTTCATATGTTCAGAATTAGTCCAAGTTTTATCACACATGCCTCTAGTTTTTGTAAGGGTCTTTTCTGCCCCTTTCTAGCCAACTCCCAATTTAATTGCTATGTGAGGAAGCAATGAAGTGTCATTGCAGGGGTGCCATTTGCACTGAAATTTATGCATTTATTGTGGTGAGTGATAGCAATGTTTAGACTGTTTTTATAATGTCTTCAGACTATTTTTATAAACATTCAGTATCTTACCACTAGGTTACTACTCAACCAGTGAAGTGATTTAATTAAAAAGCATAGTTTGTGAAGTAATATGAAAGTTCTGATTTTGCTCTATGAGGGCATATTTGTACATGGAGGTTATCACTGAAGATGCATGTGTAAATTAAACCTTAATTTTCACCTTATTTACTGTAAATGTTTCCTTGAATGATAATAACTAGCATTACCTTACTAATGCAGAAAGCTGTATATAATTTGTTGATTAATTAATCTGTGCAACATCCAGCTTTCTACATAAAGATTTTAAGACACACCACAGTACTAGTGGCTTCAGAAAGAATTTGGTGGAAAGCTGTGTCATGAGACGAAGATGCATCTTGTACCTTCTGAGACTTATGGAGGTAATCCATGAAGCTGTCTCTAGATGTGGATAAGTGCCGCATACTTACAGGGGGGAGATCTCCCCCCATCCCCATTTCAAGCCCATGAGAGGCTGTGATGGCTAATCCATCATCTATCATTTATTTTGTTTTCAGTGTTCAGGGGCTTGGGACTTGCTTGAGGACAAAGTTGCATTCACTCCCTCCCACTCTTGCTGTTATTTTGGCAAATTAGCTGTTGATGGATGTATCCACCATGAATTTGTCTAATCCTTTAGGACAGTTCTCAGGGCAGTTGCATGAAAAATCACTTCCTTTTCGTATTATAAACTCACTAGATGCTACCTTCTTCAGGCAAGAAAAACAATTATTCTGGTATGAGACAGTTAAAAGGTAATGCTTTTTTACTATTTTTTAAAATCTTAGTCAGATATCCTTCTGTCCATTTTCACATTTATATTAAATTCACATAAATGTTGTTCCTTACTAGCCTACTAGCCAAATGGCCAGTTTGTTGTCATTCATTGTGTATGTTTAAACTAGTCATTCTTTCCATCTTTTCTGACATGCTGTGATGATCAGTTTCTGTAGACTCCCAATGAACAATGAGTATTCATGAGGTTTCTTAATTTTATTTTGAGGGTGGAATATTTCTTGAAAAACTAAAGCATTAATTAAATGATATGATCTATTTACCTGTTTCTGCAGCTGGCCACATTGCTAATACATGCCATCACAACTGTGTATTGTCTTTTGATTCTTCTCAGAAGTGTGTTTTAGGAGTTGAAATGTGAGCAAATCTCCTACACTGCCATTTTCCTATTGCTGGATATTCTGAGTTTATGACCCATTTGTTTTTTCCCAGTGTCTTACTTATCCCTCTAAATATGTCCTTCCCACTACTCAACAATAGTCAGGTATGCCCTCTCTACCTCTCAGCTGCAGAAACTCCCTGATATTTTTTCAAAGAGTGGCAACAATGAAGAAGACCACAACTTTATGTAACAATCCCCACCCTCCAATAGCATCCCAAAGGGGTTTCATATGAAGTTTCTTCATCTTGAGCTATCCATCTGTCAGTCCTACTTTTCCAGAGTCCATTTAATTTGAGGTAGTTCAGGAGAATATAGCAAAGACTTGGAATGATTACTGAAGAAAGCCAAGGAAGAAAGTACAAAGACCGGCTTTACAGCTGAACATTAAGAAAACCAAAATAATGACCACATATAATTTGCATAACTTTAAAGTAGACGATGAAAACATTGAAATAGTTCAAGATTTTTCGTACCTTGGTATTCTCATTATTGAGAATGGAGACTGCAGTCAAGATATCAGAAGAAAACTAGGTCTAATCTGCACTACAGAAATAATTTGACACTACTTTAACTGTCATAGCTGAATGGTATGGAATTCTGGGGGCTATAGTTTTGTCAGATATTTAGCCTTCTGTGTCAGGATTCTATAAGATGAAGCCTACTAATTTGAAATGTGATTCTGGAGAAAAGTTCTACAGATATCATGGACAGCTAAAAAGACAAATAAATGAGTGCTAGAGCAAATCAAGCACGAACTCTCCCTAGAAGCAAAGATGACTAAACTGAGGCTGTAGTACTTTGGCCATATCATGAGAATTTAGGACTCACTAGAAAAGACAATAATGCCTGGTAAGTTAAAAGGCAGTAGGAAAAGTGGAAAACCCCATTCTAGATGAATAGACTCAATCAAAGAAGCCACAGCCCTGAATCTGCAAGACCTGAGCAAGGTAGTTGAGGATAGGGTGACTCTGAAGTCTCTCATTCGTGGGGTCGAAGTCAATTTGATGGCAGTTAACAAAATTTTTGGTGACTTTCTGCTTGCAAAACATTAGTACTACTGTCGAGCTGAGCCCCCTGCTTGCTCTCGCTCTCGCTCTGTGTGTATATGAGAGGGTGCTGTAAAGATCAAGAAGGAATGACCTAGAGCCATTAAACTTATACGCTGTTCCATATATTCATACTGACGTTTTACACAGTTAGCACCTCGTTTCCCACATTTCTTTAATTCTTACAAACAAATCTGATATCTGGTAACTAAAATACTGCTCTGCTGCTATCACTTGTGAATCTTTCAAAAATGTTCTTCCTTTCAAACTCTCTTTAAGGTTTGGAAACAGAAAACAGTCAGATGGAGTAGCATTTTGCAAAGCATCCATGGTCTTGCGAGACCTGTGAGCAGATGTATTGCCCTTCAAAAGAGAAAACCTTTCCATAGCTTCCCTTGCCATTTGTCCTTCAATGCCTCATTTAATTAGCACAGCAAATTAGAGTAGCATTCTATACTAACTGTTTGGCCCTTCTGAAGATAGTCAGCCATCAAAATACCATCCTTTCCCTCCCAAAAATGGTAGCCATGGCCTACCACTTTTCAGTTTTACTACAATATTCTTTGGTCAGTACAAATGTACCTCAACAACAGCCTACCCATGTCAGACCACACCTGAAATACTATGTCCAATTCTGGGCACCACAATTCAAAAAGAACGTTGACAAGCTGGAGTGTGTCCAGAGGAGGGTGACCCAAACCAAATGGGGAAAAGTCTGGAAACCTTTCCCTATGAGAAGCAACTTAGGGAGCTGAGTATGTTTAGCTTGGAGAAGAAAAAATTGATAGATGACATGATAGGCATGTTTAAATATTTGAAAAGACATCATGTTGTGGATGGAGCAAGCTTCTTTTCTGCTGCTCCAGAGACTAGGACATAGAGCAGTAGACTGAAACTACAGGAAAAGAGATTCCACATAACATTAAGAAGAACTTTATGATGGTAAAAACTGTTTGACAGTGGAACACGCTGCTTCAGAATGTGGCAGAGGCCCCGTCTTTGGAGATGTTTAAACAGAGTCTGGATGGCCATCTGTTGGGAGCGATTTGATTGTGTATTCCTGCATGGTAGGGGGTTGCACTGGATGGCCCTTGTGGTCTCCTCCAACTCTATGATTCTATGGACTTTTTCACACGGGGACCTATGTGCTTCCATCCCAAAAATGGTTAAAGTGCTGTCTTCCTGGAAAAGCAAGCCAATTTGCTAATGGTTATCACACACAGAGCACAATAAGGGGTTAAAAGCACATTAAAGTGGGTCCAATGCGAATTTGGATATCAAACGGAGGAGGACAAATCCCCATTGCTAGCTTGGGAAATATCTTTTATGCTCATGCTCCAAACTGTTATTTCCACAATTGCATTCACACACACATGCTCCAGAGAGGGAGGGGAAACGGAGAGGAAATTCCTCTTTGTCCCAGAAGCTGTTTCAGAGGAAGGCCTCCCTTTGCAAACTCCTGTAAAACTACAAACACACACTACACACTACAGAAAGAAAGAGGAGGGGGCTGCTCAATAAGCCTGCCTGATTCCAGAGAGGGCTGATACTCCCAGATGCCCTCCTTTTCCAGGACATGTCCTCCATTGCTCCCTCCTGCCAGGAATAATGCCAAAACGTCCTCTCTATGCCTTCTCCCACCAGCTGATCCCTTAATTAGAGGCTGCAGGAGGAAGGAGAGCAGCTGGGCAAGGGAAGTGTGTGTGTATCCATTTAAGAACAAGCCTGCCTTCCTCTCCATGAGACAGCAAGGGATCCTGGGAACAGGAGGTATCTGTAGGCTTGGTTTTCAGACAGCTGCCATTATGTGAAGAGAGTGAATTCGCAAGTAAAATGGAAATGCAAATATGGTAGTTTTGCAAAATTGCTTATTTCCTGATTCACCTCACATTCTGTCTGGAGTCTGCCCTGTTTGCATGCAGCGTCATGTGAAAAGCAGCTGTGAACTTGTCCCTAATGCCCTGGATGACCCTGCATTGGCACCAGCATAACCTTCAAATTTTTTCCTTGTGAAAAAAATCCTGTGAAAGAAAGATGGGAAAAGATAAAGCCTTTCACATTTGACCCAGGTTATTTTTTGGTTGTCACAAGCATGGCAGTTTAAATATGGTTTAAAGCAAGATGTACAGGCTATTTAAGAGGCTCATGCTGGGGAGGGGAGAGGACAGCAGCATATTTTGTGTCATTTGTAATGAGCAATCACTGATACTGCTGCTACTATTGCTGTTGTTGTTACTCCAATCAGTGTATATCAGTGTGTATCAATATACAGTGCCTCATACCTGTGCATCTCTCTTTCATAAGTAGCCTTTTGTTGATTAGTCATCATGGAAGATGTGGCTGTGTGGGAAATGGTAAACAAATAGGTTTCAATCTGTGAAACAGTAGTGTGGGTTTGAAATGGCATGTAGCCACTGGCATTGGGTCTGTATAAGCAGATGAAACTTCCTGTCCAGTAGTGTTTTAGAGTATGCTCTTTTTCTTACCACATATGAATAAATCATTCCCACTCAGTAATACTACTACTACTACTACTAATAATAATAATAATAATTACATTGCTTCCAGAGGAATACCCATATTAATCTGTTCCTACAAAACAAGCAGAAACTGCTCACAGCTCTAGTGATCAGAAGACCTTGTGCAGTTATTCATCCTTTCTCTTGTTACTGGAATTTTGTGGTAAGCCAAAAAAATAGTAATGGAAAAACCTGGCTGTATTACAAATGAATGACATCATCTGGATTCCCCATAAATTATATGTTTTGAGCATAGCCCAAGGATTGTCTGTGGACATTCCCAACATTCCTGTAGCACCTTAAAGAAAAGTGAATTTTGAGCTTTCAAGGACTGGATTCCACTTCTTCAGATGCATCTTTTCACATATTCATGACAACTCATAGCATAAATTAACTTGTTGCTGTAGATTTGGAATATTGCTCCAGTGGTTGTAGGTGGAATGAGGACTCAGTTTAACAGTCATGACAGTGTGTTAACTTGGACTCCAACAAGTGAGACTTTTGGATGCTGAATATGTGTTGCACATTAAAATGTTTTTTCATGACCAGGGTAAGGGGCACGAAGGTGACTTCCTTGGGCTGCTCTTTGGTGTGTGTGTGGAGAGGGAGAGGATTTGTCTTTTATCATCTCCTTAAAAGCCAGCTGAGGAATGCTGCTACCTTTTACGAGGGCAAGCAAGATGCATGGTGCACTTACAGGTTCCAGTAGGGCAACTCATCTGGCTTGTGTGCACATGCATGTGTGTATTTTTTAAATTGAGAATGTTGTTACCATCTTCATATTACTTGATTTGAGCTTGAGTCCAGCAGCAGCAAGGCAGCTTTATCATCAGGAACCTTGGTGTGTGTGGTTACAGGCATGCAGAATGGAATACAGACCTTTTTCTGCTTCTCTAAAGGAAAGCCATGAAACACTTGTTTTCTGACGTTCAGGATAGTGGTGTGGGCACCAATGAAGTCTGAGCTGGAATTTTTAATGGGAAATTGATTGATTGATTGATTGATTGATTGATTGCAATTCCCTCTCAACTTCCCTGGGATAAAATCAAAGTTTTTTCCCTCCATGGCTTTAAAATGTCCAGAAATTTTAGAGCATGCTGTAATGGTTTGAGTGCTGGTCTGTTAGACTGGACACCAATGCTCAAATCCCTACTTGGCCATGTAACATATTGGGTGACCTTGGGCAAGTCATATTGGTTGAAACAGAAGGCCCATTAAAGCCTGCTTCTGTGTATCTTGAGAGTGTGGTGTTTATGTGCTGCCCACTTTGGAGCTTCCCAGAAGCTGCCCGGAAGCCAGCCAGCTGCGCAGAAATTGCTGGCTTCAAGATGCTCCAGTGGTGTGGCGTTTACACGTCGCACACCACTGAAGGGTCTTGAAGTAGCCCTGGGGCTGTAGTGGGGCTGGAAAAGGTGGCCCTTTCCCAGCCGAAATAGGAGCAAATAATTTCTGCTCCTATTTGGGCTGGGTTCAGGGAGGATTGGGGCTGCGGTGTGTGTTTGCCGTGACCCCAATGTGTTTCCCCTTCCTGGACATCTGTTCTGGCCCTACGTTAAAGAATATAATAAAATAAATGTGGATAATGTTTCCAAACTGTATGGATAACAAATGAATAGGAATATATATAGAAGTAAATAGAATACTACAACTTAAAACCAAAAAGAAAACACACATAGAAAACTACCAAAAGTAGACCACAGATTTGTTGCCTGCTATTAACCATCTGTTTCATGTTCACCAGTTATTGGAGCAAATACCGTTTCAGTCTCTGTTCTTTTTTATCCAAAATTGGAATTGGCCTGTTAGAAGACATGGATTATACTTTGTTTGTATATTATTATAAACTTTATTCATTTTCTTTCTTTCTTTATGTTCTGATGTAGTTTTTTTGTATTTTGATTTTCCTGCTACGTTTATAATACTACTTTTTCAGTGCTCTACCAAAGTCTTTTTGATTATAAGTTGTAGCACTCTAGTTCTGTATATATTCCTATTTATTTATTATCCATGTCATCTGTAAATATTATTCTCATTTATTTTGTTATTATATGCTTTAAGATTCTTTGTCTATATTTTTGTGGTTATCTTTTGTAGCTAATTCAAATATTAATAAAAGAGAGACAGCTTCCATTAGGAACTGATGCCTAATGATTGGGTTAGAATGGGATTCCACCCACCTTCATTCCCTCACATTCTCATGGGCAGCACTTGCAGAGTCCTTTGCTGCATCTCTTTTTGTAGTGCTTCATAACTGGAGCACTAAATGTTTCAGTTGGAGCAGAAATATCTCTGTGAGCGATGAGGAATGTCTTATGGCAACCTGCAAGAAAGAGCAGAGTCTGGAAAAGAAACTGTTTTAAATGGTTCGTAGGCTAATTCAATAAACTGATGTGATCTGACCTGATCTGTAAAAGAAATTGTTCATGAACAGCACCTCCCAGAATCCAGTGTCATACGGGGTGGAAGATTTTAGGAGCAGTAGCCCAGAAAGTGGACTTTTCTCAACCCTGAGAGAGGGTCTTCCGGCTGTGTCTGACACGTGAGCTGCATGAATGAGAATGTCATGCTAGCTGCACGTTGAGTTGTCAGCTTTACCAAATTTACAGCTAGGTACAGTCAGCTCTCCTTATCCACGGATTTTTCATCCACGGATTGAAAATATTAAAAAAAATATATAAATTCCAAATAGCAAGCCTTGATTTTCCATTTTATATAAGAGACACTATTTTCCTCTGCCATTATATTTAATGGGACTTGAGCATTCACGAATTTTGTTATCCACGGGGGGTAACAAAGTCTCACTGTAGTAATTTGTATTTCCCTATCCCCTGCCTCTTTTCACTCACCTAGGCTTCTGTTCATATGCCAGCCTGATTTCTCTGAAAGTATGGTAATTGACCCTTTCCTTATCCAGATGATGTGATGCACAAGTTGAAACAATTATAGGTAAGCCTCATGGATGCTGACTGATAATTATAGGAATGCACATTGTAAAAACAGCTAGTAGTTTTATATGTCAACCAAGGTGTGGATCATCCACATTTTTCCACTTGAGGAAAGTGTATAATTGTGTTCTTTGTTTTGCATTCAAATCCTATTGTCAAAGACTATGTTCTACCAAGAAGTTATTTGCTCTTGAAACAGAATAAAAATAAAGAATGGTTCCTGATTTTCTTTTAAAAACTTCAGCTTTCACTGTTCCCTTTTGGGGAGGCATGGAAGGAGGAATGCAGTGGAAGAGAAAAAGACCTGCCCCCCTGTTTTGGTTGTGATGGCGAGATCTTGGCTTCACTGTGTCTCCTCAGGCTCCTGAATCCTAACGGAGCTTCTCAGCAACCTTGCCGCAGTGGCATTGCACTCTTAAATCCCTCTTCTCTGCTGCTACATCCTCTGTTAACTCTTATCTTTCCCACCCTGCGGCAAAAGCTAGTGTGTGCACCACAAAGATAACTCTAGTCAAGCAAAGCAAATGGGGGTGCAGAGTACACTCTGCAGCCTTTGCCTGGTCTTTCCTTCCGGCAGAAAGGGAAGTTGTAGTGTCTGCCTCTTGCTCTGTTCTGTTTGGTATCACTTGAAAAGTGCTGGGGTGTCATGGCCAGAGTTTGAAGTTTCTTTCTATGAATGGCACGAGCCAGATGAACTTCAGGGAATGATGCTGTGCACCCCTAATCTTCTAGTCTCTTTACTGTGCCAGCAGTGATATAAATCTCTTTGACTCCTCAGTTGACTAGACACAGAAATACTGAGACAGTTAAGCTAAGGCCTCCTTGCATTCCCTCATATCTTTTTATCCACTGGGGAGGTCCTTTGAATGAGTAGGGGTGGTGATGGCGGTGATGCTGTGTGCTTGTGGGCTGTATTTATGTAGCAGCAGCATACGCTTGCTTTATGCAAATACTTCCCACTTGGAGGCATCTTTCTCCCACAGCTCACAGGGTACTTACTCCCCTGCCAGCAGTATTTTGCATGAATGCACAAGAAAGCTTTGCAAAAATAAATGATGGTACAGTATCCTATTTTTTGTTATTGCTTGCAGCCTTTATGTCCACAATTTGGGGGGGGGGGGAAGCTAAAGTCTTTAGTTTTATTTTGTATACATAACAGGTTATGTTAAGGGCACAGTCACATGTTCCCTGTCTTAGGAGCAAGCACAGATGCAGTCTTGTGAGTTCGGCTGTCAATGGAATGAGGCAGTACCAGAAAGAGTACTGTGTCATGGTCCTCCCCTTGCCATATGGTGTTGCACAGTGTAGTTAGTGTCCTGATGCCATTACTATTCCATGTTTTCCTATGCAGAGTGGGAAAATGTGTGGTGTAATAATGTCAGGATATTGCAATATTTAGCAAGAAATTATATGCTACTGTGGAAGGAGGAGTACTGTAATTTAGCACAGGGCGCAAAATAAGAAAGTTCCTGGTTTTCACCTGACTGCCAAATAATGGCCCCAGATACACATATATTATATGTATTATACAAATAGGTACAGTACTTACTTGTATCTGTCAGCTTGTTGTTGTTAATTTGCATTCAGACCAAATAGCTAGTTATCAGTCCAAACTAGACTTATGACAACCAGAGCCAGGCACCCACATCTCCAAGAGAATGCCTTCTGTATGACATCCAGCATCACATGCATCCTGATGCTTCATTTTGGTGTGGGATGCTATCAGTCACACTATCTACATGCCATTAATTATCAATATATGTATAAATTTATTGTTGTCTCAGAAAAAAATGAATCAGCCAACTATTTCTTTTAATACATTTTTGTTGTTGCTGTTGTGTGCCTTCAAAATAATTCTGATTTATGGCAACCCTAAGAGGAACGTATGACGGGGTCTTGGGAAGATTTGCCTTTTTCTGGGGCTGAGAGGGCGTGACTTGCCAGGCCAGCCAGTGTTTTCATGGTTGAGCAGGGAATCAAACTCTGGTCTCCTATAATCCTAGTCCAACAACTAAATCACTGCACCACAGTGGTTCTTTTTTATACATAAATAGAATGTTTCTATATATACATAGCATGCTTTTATGAAACTGGTAGACCTGAGGTTATGTGTATACTTGAATTGTTGTTTCTGGTCCTGCTAAACTCTAATCTACTGCAAGTGAACTTTATGAGCTTATTTCTTCATGTTGAAGAACCTCTCCTCTTGTCATGACCAGCCAAGAGCAGGTCTCGGAGGAGGAGGATGGGGCTCCTCCAGAGCAAGAGGTAATTGAGGCTACACCAGGTGCTAATCCTGCTCCAGTACAAGAAGTAATTGAGGCTACACCAGGTGGTAATCCTGCACTGCCAGAATCCAGCCCTGATCTCCCAGCCCCAGAGGAGGAGGCTCAGCCAGGTCCTAGTGCTGGTGGGATTCCTCTGGTGGTACAGCAGCCTAGTGGTGACTCTGGGGAGGAACCAGGCTTGAAGGTTCCCTCCTACAGACAACACAGGGCTGAAAGTGCTGGCAGGCGCAGATCCCAGAGAATTGCTGAGAAGCAATTAGCAAATCAGCCTCAGGTGGCACGGGGAAGAGTTTCTCTTACTTAATGAGCAGAGAGACACCAACTCAGTGTCCAAGTTTATTGCATGATCCTTTGGTGTGACTGCTGCCTGCACTGGCTCCCTGTATTGACTCCTTGTTGCCTTGACTTTGGATTGGACTGGACTATATTGCTACCTTCAGGCTGACCTGACCCGACTATTGTGACCTCTGTTATCCTGACTTCGGCTTGGCTTTTGGTTTGCTTTCTCTCTTTCTCCCTGCAAGGTTTGTGGACTACTTCCAGCTCCATAGTTAATTGCCTTCCTTATCGGTGTGTGTCTGTGTGTGCTGGCCGCAGTCCAGGACACCTCTTCTATATTCTGCATAAGGGTGAGAACCACATCTCAACTTTTGAAGGTACCTTGTCACGAGTTCCCATTTCATTCCTTTGTTGAGTGATTATGTGGAAGTATCGTATATACTAAGTATATCTTGACCCTGTGTATAAATCGAGGGCAGCTTTTGGGGCCAAAATCAGGGAATTTGATGTGACTCATGGATAAGTCGAGGGTACAACTTGGGGGCATAAGGAAGTTAATAAAAGAGACTAATCAGAGGAAGGTTGACCAAGCAGAGTCCTCTCAAGAAAGCCCTCCTTCCAGGCTCCACATGGGAGCCCTGCCCCAATTGTTCCAAATATTGCCAAGAGATCTCTCCTGCACTGGAGTCAATTACTGGCATCTGGTTTAAAGGACCCCCTTCTTCCTTTTCTCCTTGACACCACCTTCCCCCCCACCTTAGATGCCAAGTTTGGGAGGATGGTCAGGGAGCCAGAGCTAACCCTCCACTCTCTTCTCCACCTTGGATGCCTCTCAAGATGCATCCTGAGCCCTGTCTCCCTGACCATACACCCCACCTTGGATGCATCTTGAGAGGCCCTCCCCAACTTGGAGAGGAGAGTGGAGGGGTAGCCCTGGCTCCCTGACCCTCCTCCCAACTTTGGATACATCCTGAGAGGCATCTAAGGTGGGGGGACCGCCAAGGAGAAAAGGAAGAAGGGGCTGCTTCAAATCAGAACCTGGATCCCAGTAATTGTCTCCAGTACAGGTTTTTTATGGAGACCCAGTGGCCAAATGGGCAGAGGGAAGCCTCACCTGAGTCACTCAGGAGTACAAAGTGGCAGTGGCGGGAGAGATCTCTTGGCAGCATTTGGAGCAGGGCTCCCACGTGGAGCCTGGAAAAGAGGGCTTTCAAGGGAGGACTCTGCCTGCTCAACCTTCCTCTGGTGAGTCTCTTTTACCTGCATCTGCTTACTATTTTACCATATTGCCCCATGTATACGTCTACCTAGGATTTTGGAGCATAAATTTCTCAACTTATAGTAGATGCCTATTCCACTATGAACAGTGTGTTGTGCCCTACATCTGATTTACCTCCTTTCCTAGAGTCATAGAATCTTAGAGTTGAAAGGGACCACAAAGGCCATCTATTCTGTCCCCCTGCCATGCAGGAGTATATAACTACAACAGTACTGAAAGATGGCCATCCAACCTCTGTTTAAGGACCTCTAAAGAAGGAGCGGCCACAACCCTCTGAAGTAGTCCATTCCATTTTAACAATTCCTAATATTCAGGTGGAATCTCTTTTCTTCTGTTACCAATGCATTTACTAACATATGTCAAACACTGAAGTGTTACCTGAAAACCAACCTTGCTGGGAAAAGTCACTAGAAAAGGTTTTTCCTCCCTGGTTTGACATAGAATGCAGGTTATTAAAAAAGAAACTGATGTCAGCACTGAGATCTGCACAGCGGAGTACCTCTTGTCAAGTACAAGCTAAAATGCTGTCCCTCAGAAAGGAATACAAAAAACTAATAAAATCAAAGAAACAAAATCATGCTACATCATTGTGGGCAGGTTTAGTATTAGCAGCAAAGAGTCACAATTCAGCTATATTTTGGCATTCTGTGTCAGGAATTCTAAAGGAAAGGAGATTTCCATATGATATCCCTATGCCGGCTAAGGAATGGGAAAATTATTTCCAAGGGTTATTTGCATCAAATAACTCCACTGAAATCCAGCACTTAAGTGTTGATTCCCTAGCTATCGAATCCCTGCCCCCCCTGGCCCCCAGTCTCTGAAGAAGAGACTTTGTCTATTATTAATGGGCTGAAAAACAAAGCACCAGGGGAGGACTTCATACCAGCAGAACTATTTAAACAATTTAGTGTATGGTGGGTGTCTATTTTGAGAGTTCTCTTTACGGATATAAAAAAATACCTGCCAAATCCCAGTTGGTTGGAAATTGGCAATAGTGGTTCCCATTTATAAAAAAGGGAACAATAAAGACCTCAGTAATTATAGGCCTATCAGCCTAATAGACATCATAGCCAAAATCTATTCTAGGCTCCTTTTGAATAAATTCGAAAGTTGGGTTAATGAAAAGGGTATTCTAACTGAAGAACAAGCAGGTTTTAGACAAAATCGATCTACCACAGATAATTGTTTTATATTAAACCACATGATTGCCAAATATACCAGCAAAGGAAAACATCTATATGCTGCTTTTATCGATCTGTCTTCAGCCTTTGACACAAGTGAATAGAGAAATTCTCTGGAGCAAACTGATCGATCTTAAAATAGAACTGAGACTGCTGTTACTAATTAAAGCCCTGTATACTGGTACCTGTCAGAGTGAGATTTGGGTTAAATGGAGCCTTGTCAAATAAAATTGACACATAGAGGGGTAAGACAAGGGTGTTTACTAGCCCCCTTGTTATTTAATTTGTATATAAATAACCTACCAGGACAATCGAAGGACTCAGCACTCCATATGCCCCTGTTCTACATACTTCCTGTAACATCTTGCTCTATGCTGATGATATGATAATGTTATCATATTCACAAGTTGGTATACGAAGGCTGTTAAGAAGACTTAGATGTTATTGCCAGAATAACTCTCTGATCATTAATAAATCTAAGTCAAACATAATGGTTTTTGGTAAAAGACAGCAGAGACACAGATGGCAACTAGAGGGTGAGCCAATAGAACAAGTAAAGTCCTTTACTTACCTCGGTGTAACATTCAGTGAGAATGGATTCTGGTCATGCCATCACCACAGAAGCTCACTTAGAGCAAAGGCTCATATGAATCTCATTCTTAAACTAAAAGTCAACAAGTACCCAGGCTCCTTAGCCCCAGTAATTAATGTATTCAAAGCTAAGGTTACATCTATGCTTTTATATGCAGCTGAAGTATGGGGTCTAAATTCCACTGCAGTAGTAGAACTAGCTCAGTCTCAACATTTGAGAAGTATTCTGGGAGAAGATAAAAGGACCTCAGCAGCTGCTGTTAGAGCCAAATTAGAAATTTACTCTATCCACTTACAAGCTAAAATCAGAGTGTTTAATTATTGGTGCAAAATTAATGAAATGGAGCCAGACAGACTCCCTAGATTATGCCTATTAGAACAGTTGCACTCTCATCTGCAATCTTCATGGTCTATACAACTGATAAACTTTATAGAGAGTTGTGGCCTCCCCGTAGCCTGCACACGAAAGATCAAGCAAGAAAGGGTGCAAGACAGAGAATCTTGGACATTGCAACCCAAGAAGATATAGCCACCTTCAGCAGGGTAGGTAATTTAAAATGGTTGAGCCGATACAAACTGCCCTTTCAAATGCCAACTTACCTAAAAATACAGATCCCAAAACATCTCAGAGAGGCATTCACCCGAGCTAGGTTCAACCAACTTGATACCATGGTAAGACACGGGAGATTCCAGGGTATCCCTTATAATGAATGAATTTGTATTGGTGATGACCACAACATTGAGGATCTAGCACACATTTTGTTTAGATGTAATCTGTACCAACAGGAAAGGGATCAATACCTTGATCCCTATATTAAGCAAACAATATTCTGGGATACTCACATCAGAATATCATACTTTATGAGTGGACAAGATTCAAAAATATCTTTTGCCACAGCTTGGTTCCTTCATAAAGGATCACTGTCGAGATCTAGATATGTGGGGATGATTGGTGTTAACTGTAAGGGTGATGAAGAGATTTGATATATGATGGATGCTTAACGTTATTTCTACCTCCCATTTTAATTCTATTTTACTTCCCATGGTAACTATTTTACACATTACTGTTCAATTGTGTAAACACTTTTATTCTTACCTGTTTATTTGTATATCTTTCAGTACATACTGTATATTTTTAGATTTGTATAGTCTGTATATAAGCTGTGCATGTTTAGTCTATTCATATATATATATATATATATATATATATATATATATTATGGTTTATTGCACTTAGTGCACTATACTAACATTATATATGTGTGTGTGTGTGTGGCATTGCTTGTATTACTATGTTTTGAGTATTTTGAAACGGTCCTTGGCATATTCAATAAACTTGTTTGTTTATAATTTAAATAATAATAATAATAATAATAAAATTTTATTTATATACCGCCCTTCTAAGAAATCAGGGCGGTGAACAACAAGAGGTAAAAATACAATTATACAGATCAAAAAAATACATTATAAACAGTAAAAAACAGTTCAATAAAAATAATAGAGATAACATGTTGGCAAAAAATGCTGACATGACATGGGGGGGGGGAAGAATTACTGGTCTGGGTAAGCTTGTTCGAAGAAGTGGGTTTTTAACCCCTTCCTGAATTGAGGTAGGGAGGTGGCTGAGCGGAGCTCAAAGGGCAGCGCGTTCCAGAGGTTGGGGGCTGAGATGGAAAAAGCCCTCCTAGAGGTGGAATTATATTTCACCTCTGGAACTCTTAACAATAGCTGCCCTGAAGATCGAAGTGCGCGGGGCGGATTGTACGGAGAGAGGCGGTCCTCCAGGTACCCTGGGCCCAAGCCATTTAGGGCTTTATAGGTAATAACCAACACCTTGTATTGCGCCCGGAAGCGAATAGGTTCATGTTCTAGTTTCTGGAAAAGCAGAGAACAAGCTGGCTCCATCTTCTACATGACATCCCTTCAGATATTTAACCTTTCAGTCTTCTCCAAGTTAAGTATACCCAAATCCCTAAGTCATTCCTCATAAGGCTTGGTTTTCAGATCCTTGATCATCTTGGTCACCCTTCTCTGGACACATTCCACCTTGTCAGTATCTTTCTTGAACTGGGATTTCCTTTGCTACAAATGTGTAGCTGTTCAGATAAGTTTCCATAACAGCAGAATATGTGTCTGCTTAATGCTGCTCCTCAGTTTTGCTTTCTATTGACTAAATGTCTACTGTTGTAATCTCTTACCAGGGTCATCAATTAATTGATTTCAAACTTCAGTAGTCAGTTAAGCTTGGCTTTGAATTTTCTGCAATTAGCATAGGATATTCAGTTCCTCCTTTTAAGTCTCTCACTGGCTAGAAACTAGCTAGAAATTGATATTTTCCCCTTGATTGCTCAACAGGATCAAGATCTCATGTTGTTTTTATGTTTTATAACCAATAAATCTATATTTCCCATGTAAACAAATGCATGTTCTTAGCAGGATAAATTACAACATGCTTGGGTTTTATGTTTTGGTTACTCAGCTAGGAAAGTGTAATGTTATTTTTGTTGAAGTTGTTAGTGAGATTGCAGAATTCAAATTCAACAAAATATTTAATGTTTAATAACTGCTGAAGATTAGTACATTTAGTGTCTTGCTGCACTAAAGTGTAATTAACAATTTGGCTGAACTGGTATGATTTTATATCTTCTGCAACCATTCTAACACTAAGGGAATAAATATTATAGTCAAAGAATGTTTGTAGACCAGCCTTTGTTAGTGAAGAGAAAGCTATTCCTCTGACTCTAAAATAAAGTCTCACCCAGGTTCTATGAACAGAAGAAGCTGCTTGGAAACAGGCAGAGGACTCGAAAGCTTTTTAAAAAGCAGCAGGGATGGTAAGAGGCAGGATAGCTGATGAAGGCATCTGATGTGGAGCAAGAGATAAAAGTCTGAGGGAAAAATGGGTGGTAGAGGTAGAAACCTGGGTGGAGAATAGGGCAGAGAACATGAGACCTAATGAATCAGGATTTTTGAGAAAAACTCACACAGAGAATCCCAAAAGAAGCTGGCAGGAGAAGGGAATGTGGAAGATAGTGGGGCAGTTAAGGGAAGTAGGGAAAGAATGCAGCAAGTAGACATTCTTGGGACCTTAAATAATAATTAATAATGGAGGAAATGAGTGGACATTTTAAAACAATACAAGAGCTCAGCTGCATCACATCCTCATATAGAGTCTAGGAAGTGGAAGGCTTTGCGTTATTGACATTAGTGGGCAAAGACAAGATTGCATTGGTTGCAGCCCAAATTTATGCAGGTTCCTCCCCCCCTCCTTTTTGGACTTGCATCGAAGGAAGCAATTTACTCAGTTCTTCTTTTGGTACCACTATAGCACTATGATAAGGAAGGACCACACCTGTTCTAGGCACAGGTAAAGTGGTTATCTCTTTCCCTGTCTGTAATCAACAATGTAAGATATGCAGATGACACCATAATACAGTGGGCCCTTGGTATCTGCTGGGGTTTGGTCCAGGACCCTCCGTGGATACCAAAATCCGTAGATGCTGAAGTCCCATTAGATATAATGGCACAGTAAAATGGTGTCCCTTATATAAAAGGGCAAAATCAAGGTTTGTCTATGGGAATTTGTATACTTTTAAAGTATTTTCAAGCCGTGGATGCTTGAATCCATGGATAAAAAATCCATGGATAAGGAAGGCTGACTGTACTAGCAGAAAACAACAAAGACTTGGAACAATTGCTAAAGAAAGTCAAAGAGGAAAGTGAAAAGAGCATTAAGAAAACATAAATAATAAATACAGAGGGTTTACATACATAAAACAACATTGGAGGCATTACACAGAAGAGTTATATAAAAGAAATGAGAAAATGAAAGATATACATGGGATGAAGAGCCATACAAAGATGAACCCCAGATCCCAAAAAGTGAAGTGAAAACTGCAATAACAAAACTTGGAGAAAATAAATCACCAAGAAGACGATATTCCAATTGAACTGCTACAGTCCACACTGACAGAATCAACTCTTTTGCTTACCAACATTTGTCAACAAATATGGAAAACAAAGCAGTGGCTAACAGATTGGAAACGTTCAATATACAATTCACAAAAAAGAAGACACAAAAGACTGCAGCAACTATAGGACCATAGTGTTAATTTCCCAAGCAAGCAAATTTTTGCTCAAAAGTCTGCAACACAGACTCCAACCATACATAGAGAGAGAAATCTCAGAGGTACAAGCAGGATTCAGAAAAGGAGGAGGTACTGATGACGACATTGCAAACATACAATGGTTAATGAAGTACACCAAAGAATTCCAAAAGAAGATCAGCATGCGTTTTATGGACTATAGCAAAGCCTTCAACTGCACAGATCATGAAAAGCTATGGAACGCCCTTAAAGACATGGGAGTGCCTCCACATCTGATAGTCCTGATGAGAACTCTATACTTAGGACAATAGGCTACTGTTAGAACAGAATATGGAGAAACTAAATGGCTCCCAATTGGCAAAGGGGTCAGACAAGGCTGCATCCTATCACCCTATTTGTTCAACTTGTTTGCAGAAAATACTATACAAAGAACAGGCATGGACACAGAAGAAGGAGGAATGGAGACAGGAGGAAGGACTATCAATAATCTGAGATATGCAGATGACATCATACTACTAGCAGAAAACATCACAGACCTGAAACAATTAATAAGAAAGATCAAAGAAGAAAGTGCAAGGGAAGGCTTACTGCTTAACATAAAGAAGACAAAAAATAATGACCACAGAAGATCTACACAGATCCAGCCTAAACAATGAGGGAACTGAAATAGTAAAAGAATTTCCGTATCTTGGGTCAAACATTGATCAGAATAGGGACTGCAGTCAATAAATACAAAGAAGACTAGGTATGGGGAGTGCAATTATGAAAGAATTAGAAAAGATCCTAAAATGTAAAGATATACAACTGAACACAAACGTTAGAATCGGAGAAGCCATTGTTTTCTCTGTTACCATGTATGGTTGCAAAAACTAGACAGTGAGGAAAGCGGATAGGAGGAAAATCAATTCATTTGAAATGTGGTGCTGGAGAAGAGTGCTGAGGATACCATTGACAGCCAAAAAGACAAACAAGTGGGTCCTAAAACAGATCAAGCCTGACATCTCCCTGGAAGCCAAGATGATAAAGTTGAGATTGTCGTACTTTGGTCACATCATGAGAAAGAATAATTCATCGGCAAAGACAATAATGCCAGGAAAGAGAGGAAGACCACACGCTCTATTAAGGAGCTCATGGGCATGAATTTACAGGATCTAAGAAGCAGAGCAGTGGAAAATAGGGAGTCTTGGAGATATCTCATCCACAGGGTCACTATGAGTCAGGATTGACTCGAGAGCAGTTAATAACAAAAAATTCTAGACAATGAGGAATTTGAAATAGTTAAAGATTTTCCATACCTTGGCTCAGTTATTGATCAGAACAGAAACTGCAGTCATGAAATTGGAAGACAACTAGGAATGGGAAGGATGCCTATGAAGGAACTAGACAAGATCATCAACGTTTTTAACGGCTCTGAGACTTTGGAACAGCCTTCTTGAGGAGAATCGTCTGATGGCCTCGTTAGAAACATTTAAAAAAGCAGTTAAAACTGAGCTTTTTGGTTGAGCATACCCCCTGATATGATATGAATACCCCACAGATATGAATGATATGCTCTTGTCTATGTATGATCCCTGCCTTGCTAGTGATGCTATTGTTATTGTCTGACGCTGATTTTTTAATCGTTTTTAGCGATTTTAATTGAATTTTTAGATACATACCTTGTGATTTTACTTAATCTGTAACCCCACTTTGATCCACTGGGAGAGGTGGGGGAAACATAAATAAAATTTATTATTATTATTATTATTATTATTATTATTATTATTATTCTCAAGTGCAAACATATAAAACTGAACACTGAAGTTAGTAAAGTCCAAGCTACAGTATTTCCCATCACTATGTACAGATGTGAGAAACTGGACAGTGAAGAAAGCAGATAGAAAGAAAATCAACTCATTCGAAATGTGATGTTGGAGAAGGGTGGTGAGGATAAACAATTGGGCCCTATAACAGATCAAGCCAGAACTTTTCCTGGAAGCTAGGATGATTAAATTGAAGATGTCATATTTGGACACAACAAGAAAAGGCATGACTCACTAAAAAAGACAATAATGGTATGAAATCTGGTGGGCAGAAGGGAGGGAGAAAGACAGCATACCAGATAGACAGGCTCAATAAAGGAGGCCATGGTCCTGAGACTATGGGATCTGAGCTGAGCAGTGGAGGACTGAGGGTCTAGAAAATGTCTCATACACAGGGTTGCCAGGAGTCGAGGTCAACTTGAAGGCAGTTAACAACAACAATCATTAGGCAAGGACAATGGAACCCCCAAGAATGGACAGAAGGATTGCTTTGACCTTGTTGATGAAACCTAAGTGAAGGAGGGATTGTGGCATCTAGACATGAACTGCACTAGGTAGATTTCCACAGGGGGAAGAAGAACTCATCACTCAGCTTTATTGTGCATACATCCTGCTGTGATGCCAGCATTTTTTAAAATCAAGTTAAATGCACAGCTGTCACCATTACTGAAGAAATGCTTATTCAGCCTTGCCTCTCCTTTTCCTTCTGTTGGGCTGCTGCTCCAAAGACATACCACAATGGCAACTGTATACAGTGGTACCCCGGGATACAAAATACCCAGGTTACGAAATTTCCGGGATACGAAAAAATCCCATAGGAAATAACTGTTCCGGGTTACGAATGTTTTTTCGGGTTACGAAAAATTTTTTTGGTGCTTTTCGGCGCTTTTTCGCACGAAACGCGGCTTTTCCCCATTAGCGCCTATGGGTTTTCGGCTTGCGAAGGCTTTTCGGGTTACGAAAGCGGCCGCGGAACGAATTAATTTCGTAACCCGAGGGAGCACTGTACTTCAAATTAAAATGCTGAAGTACAATCACAGAATTCAAACTGGATAGCTCTTGTGGTCTCTTCCAACTCTATGATTCTAACTCAAATCTAAACAACTAAAAAACTTGCAACATGGAAGTGTTGTTATCCTTGCCTATATACCATTTTAGTTAACATTAAGGATCAGAATATTAACCCCCATTGTTAAAATGACAGAAACCAAATTTCTTAGTCCCCAGTTTTTTACTTGCTCTTTCAAAATGTTAAAATATCATGTGTAAAAATATCATGTGTACTCAATCAGCAGTCCCAAATGCTTTTGGAGCTTTGGTTGATTGTTGTCATTTAACAATACGTAACTTATTATAAAACCTGCCTTTTAAATAAAAATTCTAAAATCTGATAAAATCCATGTTATTGCAATGTCTTTATTAGACCAGCTTAAAGATATTTTTTACGCAAGCCTTTGATTTCTTCAGAACTTTTCATCAAGATTTCTGACAAAGCAGATGTTAAAGGGAGGGACGTAAAAAGAAACACAGCTAATATTTCTAGTCCAAAAGAGAAGGGTAGAGAAAGCTATAGGTGTTTTGAGTTTGCCGGGGATTGAGATGGCTTTAGGTGTCTGAGACCTTCCTGTGGGGTTCTAGGAAGAAGAAAAAGACGATAGAAGAGTGAGAACTCTTTTATATGAGAGGTGTGAAAATTATATATCAGCTATGAGATACAAGTTTTCCAAGATTTCTGTAGGAACTAGGTTCATTTTAATTAAAGACCATGCTCCATTTCCAATCATCTTATTTGATTTTTGTCAAGTTCAAGGCTCTTATTGTTTCTAAATGGCAGTGACCTGAGACTACTGCTTATCTTGTCAAGTAAAAGCACTAGATGATTGAGTCTTCCCTAAGGCTCACTTGTCTAAGGTCACGCTTAAACAAGAAACCTGAAGATGTTGTCAGGAGCAAATGCTACAAGGTCAAGAGGCCACACAAAACAGATAGGTAGTTAACCCATGGTAAGTACAAGTACACGTGTCACTGAAATGACACCTGTATAAAATATGTTCTTCTGACATTTTTTGTTTTTTCTTGTTCTGTGCCCTGGTGATCCAAGCACCCAGTTGAAGGTGCAGGGATTCCAAGGCCAGATAAGTAGTTTTGACACCTGAGGCAGAAAATGTAAAAAAGCACTTCCCCTAATCCTTATTAATAAATAAACACTAATCAACCAACTAGTGATTTGATGTATTTTCATGACACATGCACTCTCGGCAGCCTGAGAATCCAGTTCTCGAGCCTAGAGTAACCATTTTGAGTCACATCACCAGAAGGCCCAACTCATATATCCCAGATGTGGTAGGTCATACCCTCCAACTGTTCTTATTTGGTAGGGACAGTCCTGATTAATTCTCTATCACCCCACTGGTTCAGCTACTCTTAAAATGTCTCACTTTCTCTCTCCTCTTCCCACTTTCCAGATGCTGCAGCCTTGAGTTCTAAGCACAAAAAAGTGGGTAACTCAGCAATGGAGAGAAGAAAGGAGAGGAGGGAAGGAATCTTACCCTTCCTAATAGGCTTGGGCAAAAGCAAACTACTAGTCTCCCCCAGCTTGTGTCTTCTTCCTCATTAATAACTTTTGCTGTCTTGATCGCACTCAGATGTTGCTTGACCACATGTGTTTTTACCTGTGAAATGTTGGAAGGTATGGTAGTTCAAAGTCAAGGGTCAGGGACGTGGCTAGGATTTTAGGAAGGGGGGGTCCAGACTAAGTGCCACCATTATAATGGGCCTTGGGTGTGGCGGCACAGCTGCACACACCATTCATTTTTCTAATGGAGGGGGGGTCTGGACCCCAAGACTCCCCCCCCCCCTTGGCTACGTCCCTGCAAGGGTACTCCTTGAGCTACAACTAGAATTACTTAACTTTTTGGGGAGGCTGGGAGTAAGTATATTGTTGTGGTGTGCCTTCAAGTTGATTCCAATTTATGGAGACCCTAAAGGAAACTTGGGGGTTCTCGTGGCAAGATTTGTTCAAAGGGGGTTTGCCATTGCCTTTCAGGTGAGATGGAGAGAGTGTGGCTTGATCAAGGTCACCCGGTGAGTTTCCATGGCCAGGTGGGAATTTGAACCCAGCACTCAAAATGACAACACCATGCTGTCTCTCTGACGGTCAAATCTGTGCACTTTTGTAGATCTGCTAATTATACCAGCTAGAAATTCAATTCTTATTAGTATGATCCATGGTTTCTGGTTCATAATAATTTAGTTAACTAAATGCTAAAAAAAGAAAGAGAAAATGTAAATGAAAGGAGCATTCCAGTGGTGGTGAAGAGGGTGTCTCCTACACACAGAGAAAAGGAGAGGGAGGGAGGGGTGAAGAAGTGAAACCAGATTGCATTTTAAAGGTTGCAATGAATGTACTCTTCAGAAAGGGTTTAGGAATTGGGCTGTGACAGACTGCCTTTAAAGGTGACTGATGGAAAAAGCTGGCTGAGAAGCCAGAAAGCCTTTTGGCAGTGAGCTGACTCATACTAAGCTGCTACCCAGCTGTGCATATCAATGGAGTCTAATGAATGGGTATAATTAGGTGGAAAGGGAATTCCAGCCAGTTTGAAGTGGGGTGGGGGAATGTTTGCAATAAGTACAAGGTTCATCATCCTAGTTCTCTTTCCCAGTCTTCAATTCCATTGTCTCCCCTTCCTCTTTTTACTAAATTTAATCTGTATTAATAGAGTGTTGATTGTTAAATATTTGAATGCATTGCTTTTTTTAGCTTGGATTTAAAATATGTGCTAAATTTTAACGCAGATATTTTAAAATGCTTGAAGTTGCTTGTTGACTTTACTTTCACCCTGAGAAGAGGCGTACATCTCCCTTCTAGATTTGAAAATCAAGGCAAAGATATATGTTACACAAATGATAAGATAGCAACCTACTACCTGTATATGCACCATAGTACCAGAAATTTTTCCTACCTTTCCATCCTCACCTTCACAGTAGTCAAGATACTGTTCAGCCCCTTCAGCTCACCCACCGAAACCAATCAAATTTTTAAAAAGGAAACTTCCTTTTACTCAATCAGATTAATCTGTTAATCTGGTTTGGTATTGTTTATTCTGTCCAGGTCCCCAGAACCTTAGATTGAGACTTTTCATAACATATCATGCTACCAGGTAGTTTTAAATAGACGTTCCAGGGATTTAAGCTTATGAACACAGGGCATGAGTTCTGTCCTTGTGTTTTGGTTCCTTCCTTCTCTCAGCAAACATATCAGGGGTAGCCATATTGGCTATGTAGCAAAGTACAGTAACACCCAAAATCTATAAAAGAGTGATACCTTTATAGGACCAACTAAAATGCACAAAATACAAAGCTCAACTGGCTTCTTAATCAGGCAAAGAAGTTAAGAACATACAGGAGAGAAAAAAATATTAGGAGGATGTTAGTTACAAGCCTGAATTTTGTCAAAATTTAGCTGTTCCCAGTTCAGATGGTATGGAGGGCCATTGATGCAGGGCAGTCCTCCCTCCTTCTATCCATGTGGGTACTCCAGGACATTTTTATGTAGGAGCCTGCAAGTATGAATGTCCCTCCATACCATCTCAACTGAGATTCCCCCCCCCTCCTGTATGATTTTTAACATTCTTGTTTGATAAAGAAACCAATGGAATTTCAAAAGGTTGCAACATGTATTTTGTGCATTTTGGTTGGTCCAATAAACTTATCACTGTTTTGAGGATTTGGGATGTTATTGCACATC
This sequence comes from Sceloporus undulatus, assembly GCF_019175285.1. NCBI lineage: Eukaryota > Metazoa > Chordata > Lepidosauria > Squamata > Phrynosomatidae > Sceloporus > Sceloporus undulatus. The sequence goes on along the minus strand of NC_056523.1, from coordinate 145,632,079 downwards.
TTTCATGAGGTAAGAGGGAAAGACATGCAACGTTATCAGGCTGTGAAGATTGGGGGGGGGGGGGAGATACCTGTTGCCAGTGGAGAACACATTTGGGAGACTAGGCCTTTCTGCCACTCTGTTGGTGACTGTAAAAGTTCAGTTCTGCATCATGCATCATTGGTCTCCTGGGGGGGCTAATTTCAGTCGAAACTATGGCCTGTTACACCATACCTCCACTGTGACTCGAAGCAGCTTTATTTTGGCTGTCTGTAACAGGCCTATAAACTGGCCCAGCCCTTACTGATTTGAAGGTTAGGGATATCCATGCTGCTATAGGGAAGATTGGGAAATTGTTTTCCTTGAATGTTGAATGCTTGGTTTAAATTGCTACTTTCTCGTATTAGCTATGAGCATCATTCTTTGCTTCTTTTATCAGCATGTTTGCATTGTAGGTATGTGTATAATAGGGTACAGAGGTGTATGCAAGGCAGGAATGTGCATGAGGAGGCTTGTGATCCTATGAAATTGGGTCTTCTCAGCTGTAGCATCACACTAGTCATGGAATTCCTTCCCTGAGGAAGTGTATTTGGCATTGGCTGCCATAAGGTTGAGTTTTGGATAACAACTAAAACATACCTATTCACTTAAGGTTTTGATGTATAACCTAATGCAGGGATATTTTTTGGGCTCTGTTGTTGATTTAGTATTATAGTTAATGTTTTTAATTCTGAATAAATTATGCATTTTATTACAGTATATATTGTGTACATTTTCATTTCTCTTGGGAGTCAAGGCACTATATAAATAACATTATTACTATTGCTGCTGCTAATAAAAATAATGAATTTTGGAATGGCTCCATGCAAACAGATTTGGTGCCCTAGAGCTAAAGTTGTGTGTGCGTGTAGGAATGGTAGTCCATACCAGAAGGGATTGCTGTTTTCTGCTACATGTCAGGAGAATAGCAGAAACTATGCTGTTTTGAGGACAGGAAATAAATTTGTTCTGGCCAGTACTTGGTCTATGGTGCATATGTGAGCCTGAACAGTGATCCTAAGCACTCACCTGTCTTTTTTGCTAGTTGTCTCCCTGGTATAATAGAACAAGAAAAACTAAGAGAGAATCTTGGTAGACTAGAAAATATCCTGTGTCATACAATGAAACATTCATGTGGAAAGCACTGATAAGAAGCCATTCTGACCCCATGCCAAATAAACTCCCCCTCAGTGTTTTGAATTACTTGGAAGATTGATTGGAGTCCTTAGCTTCATCCTTTTCTTTAACCTTCTTAAATTTCAAGCTGTCTGATTTGCATTTATAGCCAGACATGGCAATGTGAATGTGTGTGTGTGCTTTCAGGTCACCTGTCAACTTATGACGACCCAGTGAATTTCATAGAATTTTCTTAGGGAAAGAATAGTATCATAGAACCGCAGAGTTGGGAGAGTCCATGAGGGCCATCCAATCCTACCCCCACCATGCAGGAATACACAATCAAAGCACTTCTGACAGATGGCCATCCAGACTCCAAAGAAGGAGACTCCACCAGACTCCAAAGGAGTGTGTTCCACTGTTGAATAGCTCTTACTGTCAGGAAGTTCCTCTTAATGTTGAGGTGGAATCTCTTTTCCTGTAGTTTGAATCCATTGCTCCATGTCCTGGTCTCTGAAGTGGCAGAAAACAAGCTTGCTCCATCCTCTTAGAATCATAGAATCATAGAGTTGGAAGAGATTGCAAGGGCCATCCAGTCCAACCCCCTGCCATGCAGGAAATCTAAATCAAAGCATCCCCGACAGATGTCCATCCAGCCTCTGTTTAAAGACCTCTAAGAAAGGTGACTCCACTACACTCCAAGGGAGTTTGTTCCACTGTCGAACAGCCCTTACTGTCAAGATGTTCCTCCTAATGTTGAGGTGGAATCTCTTTTCCTATAGCTTGCATCCATTGCTCCGGGTCCTAGTCTCTGGAGCAGCAGAAAACAAGCATGCTCCCTCCTCAATATGACATCCCTTCAAGAATTTAAACAGGGTTATCATATCACCTCTTAATCTTCTCTTTTCCAGGCTAAACATCCCCAGCTCCCTAAGTCGTTCCTCATAGGGAATGGTTTCCAGACCCTTCACCATTTTAGTCGCCCTCCTTTGGTCATGCTCCAGTTTTTCAACATCCTTTTTAAATTGTGGTGCCCAGATCTGGACACAATATTCTAGGTGGGGCCTGACCAGAGCAGAATAGAGTGGAACTATTACTTCCATTGATGTAGACACTTATACCTCTATTGATGCAGCCTAAAATTGCATTGGTCTTGTTAGCTGCCACATTGCACTGTTGACTTCTGTTCAATTTGTGGTCTACTTGGACTCCCAGATCCCTTTCACACATAGTTTCATTCAGCCAGGTGGCACCCATCCTATATCTGTGCATTTCATTTTTCCGCCTCTTACTATGACATCCCTTCAAATATTTACACATGGCTATCATGTCACTCCTTAACCTTCTCTTTTCCAGGCTAAATGTACCCAGCTCCCTAAGTTGCTTCTCATAGGGCATGGTTTCTAGACCTTTTACCATTTTGATCACCCTCCTCTGCACATGGTCCAGCTTGTCAATATCTCTCTTGAATTATGATGTCCAGAACCTTCCTCTGAAATATAGCCTACAGCACTCACCTGGTATTTGTTGGCAGTCTCCTATCCAAGCACTAACCAGGGCCGATCCTGCTTTAGCTTCCAAGATCAGACATGGTGATGTATATATATTTGTTATACAATGAGTTTCACCCTTTATGTACAGTATTATTCCCTGTCCTAGTGTCAGTTCTTCCATATACTCTGGAAGAGACCAAAGGCCATACCCATTTACTGATTTATGTTTTATGGCCTGTAAATTCTGTTATCCACACAGGCTTGTGAATCCTGGGATCTGATTATTATGGTCCTTGTTTCTCCTGCCTTCTTTCAGGGCTCATTCCAACTTACGTTTTTATACCGAGAAGATCTGAATCTCCATGGTAGTTCGATATGTTTACCATGATTGAATCTCTCTGTGGTATTACTGTTCACACTGCTGTTGTATCAGTTTAAAATGGAGCCTCAATTTTGAACATATTTGATCATTCTTGGGGGGGGGTTAATATCAATCAAGTGATGTGCATCTTTGTCATTCTGTTTCCACTCTCACTGTTGGTGATGTGACTCTGCTTCCATTGCCATGGGTAGTTTGAATCCGTACACAAAAAATGTATAAATAAGCCTTCCGCAGCTAAGTCAAGGGAAATTGAGGCAGTGGTGGAAATAGTGATCGGATTTATGGAGCCAGTGTTTTCACTGGCAAGACCAGGTGGGATATGTATTTTCCGCTCCTCTGAATATAACTCTGTTTTCAAAATATGGGTTCACAGTGCCTCGAATTGAATCGACAGGGCATTCTCATGTGCAGCGATCCACATCTTTTCAAAAGATGCAGGAAAAAAAACCTGGTATCAAATATACCAGGGTTGGCAGGTTTTCAGACAGCCCCCATGTAAATTGCACCGAGTGTACTTGGTGCAAGTATGAACACCATAGAAATAGCCCGGCTTCCACACTGGGTTAGTTCATAGTGTGAATGAGCAGTCAGACTCTGCTTTGCCGCCTCCTTGTCATACGAAGGAAATGCTGAAACAAGTCTAGTTTTTGAGGGAGTATATTATCTAAAAAGATATACAAGAGCTTGCAGAATTTGAACACCTTATATCAGAGAGTACAGTGTTTGAATAAACACCACCAAACATGATAAACATTGCAAGTCCAGCCTGGATTCTGTAGTCTTTCTCTCCTTACCCTGGTTCCTTTGTTCCTAGGAAGTATCATGTAGCAGATGTTTGGTGCCATTGAAGAGCACCAGGTTATTGACTGATTCCTTACTTTGGAGGTGTGTAAAAGGACCTCAGTGACCATACCTAAGTGTCTGCCCTGTCAGCATAGGTCCTTGGCAATGCTTCACACACCTATCAGTCTCTTTTGGCTGCCACTACCACCCACTCTAAATTAACCGCCCCCTTCATCCATGACTCAAGTGAGTAATTAAGATTGGTTAGTGGTGCCAGAAAAATGGGATCACTAACCACATGCCTAGAGACCTACACTGGGAGGTTAGGTCATTGAGCATAGTCACTGTGGTTGTCAGCATGGGATTTCCATGCTGAAGGTGTAAACACAGGTCGCATATTAAGATTGGAAGTGCTTTTGCATGTTGTGGGGGAGGGAGAGGGAGAGGGGAAGAAACTGCTTCCCTTCTTTTTAACTAGCCAGGCAGCTAGGAATTAAGGGAGGAAGCTCTTGATGAGAATCAAGCCTAACTTGGAAGTGGAAATGATTAACCAAATGATGAATCCTGCAGAGGGAAGAATTCTCAAAGGAAGGGAAAGGTCTGAGACGATGGAAGAATGGGCCCACAGAGAAAAGAGAGGAGAAGCCTGGGCCAAGTACACATAGGCCAGAATACCCCAGGAGCAGCCTGGAATGTTTTGGCCTCAGAGCTGTCCTGATGTCCCTACCTTACCTGGGGCCCTATGGTGTAAGACCAGGCAACTGTTCGCACGTGCATCCTGCTGTGCTGCAAGGGGCAGACATCATCATGGTAAATCACTCACTCTGAGATTAGACTGAGGTGCCCGGTGTCAGTCACATAGCTGTGCATCTCATTCTGGCTTCAGTGGGAGCAACTTGCCACAGTGGAAGCCACACCAAGCAATGTAACAAGGCACATGGTAAACAGCAACCTGGCATTGCAATGGAGGGCTCTGGATTTTCTGGAGCAAATACTGAAGGTTTTTTTAACTCTGTGTGTGTGTGTGTGTGTGTTTGTTTGTTTGTTTGTTTGTTTGTTTGTTTTATATGGCAGATTCAGTCCTGGACAGGCCAGACATCGTCTGGACTTTTTGCTCCAGAACCAGGTACTGTACTGTATTAGGTTCTGTGTTGTCCAGACTCCCTGCCGAGAGGATGTGGGGAGGACATTTATTTGGCCTGTGTAGGCAACAGCTAAAAGAGAAAAATAGTGGTAATATGTTGGAGGACAAGGAAGGAGGGAAACAAGGGTAAATTGTAAAAATAATTAGAATAACTGAAACAAGGACGTGTCTAATTTGTAATGTATGTATGTATGTATGTATCTATGAATGAATGAATGTATGATAAATACTAAATTCCCAGTGGTAAAAAGTCTAGCAACAGTATACAACTACAAGCTGGCTATGAGAAATGACTCTTCTGAATCCTTTTGAATATCAGTAATAGTCCAAACATATGAGTAGAGTGTCCAAAGTGTTAGCAGTAGAATTATTCTGCTGTTTCACCAAAAATATCCAATCAAAAATCTGGGAAGAATCAATAATGGTGCTTGTAGTATGGTAGCATGAAGATAAACAGTGTAATTTTCACTGGTAGCAATGTCCTTCAATGGTTGTACTCTTTCAATAGTGGAGATGGCTACCTCCGGAGTAATATGTGGCTGTTTCGACTCACAGAAGTCTTCATCAGCATTACAGAAACATTCTATGCCGGATTAACATCTCAATCTGCTATTCCATGCTTCCAAACATTGGTCAGCTTGACTTAACAATAGAAAAGTTTCTGGTGAAAATTCCAACTACTCAAAGGGCAAAGGAGAAAAACTTGTTGTTGTTGTTGTTGTTGTGTACCTTCAAGTTGTTTCTGATTTAGGCAATCCTAAGGTGAATGTATCATGGGCTTTTCTTGGCAAGATTTGTTCAGAGGAGGTTTGCCATTGCCTTCCCCTGAGGCTGAGAGTGTGTGACTTGTCCAAGGTCACTCAGTTTGTTTCATGGCTGAACTGAGAACCAAACCCTGGTCTCCAGAGTTGTAGTCCAGCACCCAAACCATTACTCCATACTGACTCTAGGAGAAAAAGTATGATATTTGATATCACTGGTGATATCTTAGGTTTAGATGGGTAGCTCTTTATTGGGAATTGGAGGCAGTGAGCTTCAAAACCCAGAGGAGAAAAATATATGTTCTTATTCTACCTTTCACACTCAAGATTAATCCAGTGTAGCTGCACCTAAGATCGCTACAGTAGATGCAACCTAGTTTGACGGAGGAGGAGCAACATCAGAAGGAAGGAAGAGCTTTCCCCTGTACCTACAAGTCTCAGCTGAGCTGTCTTAGGATAAGGGACCGTCATCACTTCCCCTGATGATTGTGAGGTGAGTGCATTGGCTGGTCCCACACAGATGTGGCACATATGCTGGAAGAGCCTGTGAGATTGGAGATGAGCTGGAGTGTAACAAGGAAGAAGAGGAGAAAGCTGAAACTGCCCACTCCACGCACATACACACCCCAGCCCCATGGCATTGCAATATGTCCTGGGAAACGCTCCCAAGAAAAAGAGGAAATGTTGTTGCGAAGCCAGGCAGGGCAAGTGAAAAGTTGTTTTTATACAGCTGTCTGAAATACTCCTTTAATATCACTGACTCTGCAACAGTGCTAGATGCTGAAATAAGTCCTCGTCCAGAGACTGTAACATGTCTTGAGTAAGAAGTGCATAAACAGAGATTCTGGATTGAGCAAGGGGTTGGAGTCAATGGTCCATGCGGCCCTTCCAACTCTTTTATTCTATGACTCTAAGCCTGAAGAAGAGGTGAGGGGGCAGGCAGAGGAGGAATACATTTCTAAGTCTCTAGAGATGCTGCCTCATGCTGAAGGTGGCCAAGAATATAATGTGCTAGCTGGACATGAAGCTGTTGTAGATAAGAGTCTTGTGAACTTGGGATAGCCCAGAGAAAACATTGCTTGTAGATCCCTTGTAGAGGTTTACCACATTGCTTATAATCAAAGGTGAGGAATGCTCAACCCCATATTTGTCTCTTCCTATCCTCCTTCTTCCTGTTGTCATTGCCAACAGCTAGCTTCAAGGTAGCACATATAGAAATATAGTGTAAAATAATGAGCCTCTCAGATTACTGCTGTAATATGATCACCCAGACCTATATGTTGTATTTGCCTCCTCATCCAAGTGCTGGATGGTAATTTTTCTTCTGTCTTACTCACAGTAAGGGCTTAGATAGAGGTGAGTTTGATTTCTTGCTTACTCACTGTTTTCCTCCTTCTACCAAATTTTGTTTGCCTTTACTTTTATAAACTTTTTAAACTGGTGGGCTAGATGAGTTTTCTATTTGTACCTTCAAGGACTTGCCTGGTCTATTTGAGCTATAGTTAATTTGTGGAGAAGAAAATCAAGTAATAGGGCTGGTACCTTGGGTCCTAACTGGAGGTCTCACTTTACTCCTACATAATAAGCACCAGTAACCTGAGGAGACCTGCTTGCTTTGTGGGCCAGGGGACAACTGTTTTATTGTATTGTAGTTATGTATCGTATCGTAATTATCCCATGTGGTATAGTGGTTTGAGTTTTGGACTACACTTCTGGAAACCAGAGTTTGCTATGGAAAACCACTGGGTGATCTTAGGCAAAACACCCTCTCTCAGTTTCAGAGGAAGGCAAGGATAAACTCCTTCTGAATAAATCTTGCCAAGAAAACTCTGTGATAGGTTCACCTAAAGGTTTCCATAGGTAGAAAATGACTTAAAGGCACACAGCAACAACAGTTATGATAGCAGTATTGTATTTATAGTAGTTAAGAGGTTGATGTACAAGTGATGCATGTGTATTATTTGGCCACTTGAGTACAGTCACCATGATCACCACTCTGTGTGTCTGTATGTGGAGCGGGCAATGTGTGGGAGATGCCACTTTGAAGTTTTCCTTTTCAGGTGCCAAGATGTCTAAGGCAATCCTTGTCCCTTTGTATATGTGGCTGTGGGGACACTGCTGTAGTTACTGCAGTGTGTGTGTGTGTGTGTGTGTGTGTGTGTGTGTGTGTGTATATATATATATATATATATATATATATATATATATATATATCCTGTCCTGTTCCTGCCCCATAACACTATTTTTAGAGCAAATAAATCATGAGAGTAGCTTCTACAATTTGCTATTGTCATGTTATCATCTAGTCTTCACCCAGCATTCTGTCACAGGAATGACTAGGACTCAATACATAGTACATTTCACTCATGCTGAGGATTCTCAAAAGTTCGGTGGAATGAGGGGGAAATGTATGCAGTATGGCTAAAGTTGTTGGGTAGATGAATTCCCTTCAGTGCCTTGCTTGATTGCACCATGAGTCTAATGTGGGGGGAGTATAACAAGTGGACAAATGTTTGGGAGTCAGGCATGGAATACAACCTCTGCCAGCTGAAATCAATGAGGGATGACATGGCAGCCCTTGGAAAGTCTCTTTCTCAGGGGAAGGTGGGCTTGTTTGTTTGTTTGTTTGTTGGTCATATCTGCAGTCTTGCCTGAGGAAAAAACATTGATCCCCTGCAGACATAAGGAGGAGGGAAAGCATCACAGAGGTATGTACTCTTAGCATTAGGTTAATTTAGGGCCACACAAATAGAACAGTCTGGCAGTTTATAATTATTTGCCATTAATATATTCAGTGCTTTGCAAAGACAAGTTGAAGGAGAAACTGGGTGTACTCACAGCATGCTTTGCCTCCAAGTTATAAATTCTTAACGTGCTTCAGGCTTGCAACTGATCTAGTTAAAATATGGGAAACATTGAAGTTTCAGCCATGTTCCTTTGGTTCTTAGAGAGGTGTGGGGATGAAAAAGAAGAGGATTCTTCAACCCCTGCCCCACTTCTATTCAAATATAATTACTATTCATGGTGGTGGATTCTTCTCAAATTCAGAAACATTTAGCAAATAAGTTTTTGTTGCTGTGTACCTTCAAGTTGTTTCTGACTTATGACCACCCTAAGGTGACGCTAACATGGGGTTTTCTTGGCAAGATTTGTTCAAAGAAGGTTTGCCTTCCCCTGAGGCTGAGAGTATGTGACTTGTTCAAGGTTACAAATGAGTATAGGTTACAAAAATAAACATGTACAAACATATACAGGCTTTTGTGGAGATTTGGCTTGTTTCAGGCAGACTGTGGAAAATATGGTGCCTTTTTCTTCTCTTCTAGTATGCGTGGAGGGGGCATGGGCTGGAGGTTGCAGCATGGGCCATTAGGTTTGTACTCAGAGCTTGATGGACAAGGATAAAAGGTTTGTCTGGGCCACTCCTCCCAAGTTCAGAATAAACAGGTTCCACTTCTGTGATCTCAGCTGGTGGACAAGTCCTTGGATCAACAGCACAAAAATTGCTGGAGTGGTAAATAACACTGAGGACAGGGCAAGATATACACAGAGCAATTTGGATCGCTTGGTCAGCTGGGCCCAGTTCCAACAACATCCGTTTTAATGCAGCCAAATGCAAGGTCATATCTCTAGGAACGCAGAATATCAGCCAGAGCTGTGAAACGGGCAGCTGTGTCCTGGAAAGCAGGGCTGACTGGACCCTGATGGTAGATAGCTTTGCTGGCTGTGGGTCCCAAGGAAGGTGCTGCTGCATTGGGGGGTTGATCTGTATCATACTGAGCAAATGCTGCAGATTGGGGTGGGGATACTGGTCTGATGTTTGCAGAGGTGGCCCTATCTCTTCAGGCTGAGTGAGGCAGCTGTTACAAGTAGCAGATTTGGATGTCATGTGGTGGCAGCAAAACTGTTACTCATATTTTTGTTATTGTTGTAGTTTTAGAGCCAGGAATGGTGGAGAATATTGTGGGAGTTTCTAATTTGTGTGCCAAAACAATTTAACTGGTGAGGATAGTGGAGCATTATGATTTTGGTGGGTGGTGAGTACAATTTGCTGTTTTTTCTTTCAGCAGTGAAATGTCTTGGACCAGACCTGGATGCCTAGATGGTTTTTACTGTTGCTTTACAATATTATTTTAAAATATCCTTGGCAAAGTAACTATGAGAGCAAGTTGAGGTTTGATGGGGGAATCTTTATTGAGATCCCCAAGAGCTTCTGAAAAACAAGTCTATCACTTGATAATCTTATAGGTGCAAAAAGGGTATTTGGTGATCAGAGGGTTGATCCAGAAGCTGAAATGAGGCAGCCTTAAACACAGTATTAATATGGGCATGAAGCAAAGCATCTCACCACATTGATACCAATTCTTTCTACTTCAGTTTATCTGCATTTTCAGAGGTGGTGTAGTTGCTGAACAGAGAGTGTTTCTTGCATAGTGTCTGATCTGCAACCTATGTGTAGATGGTTGCATGCAATGATCACATGGTTTTTGTTCAACTGTGTGCATTATGGGAGCTGAAATGAGTTCTGCTAATCTCGCATTCCCAGCCTGTATAAATGCAGTAAAGTTGCATTGTATATGTGCTAGGTGCTAGAGTCATGTACAGTGATCTAAATGTATACTCAATTCAGATCTATACAAAGAAGAGTTTTCCAAGTCAGAATATGTGCATATCACATGTGTAGCCCTGACAAAGAGACATAATGGAGATTAAAATCAGAAGTATATTGTATATACTCATGTATAAGTCTAGAAATTTCGGTCAAAAAAATTGACCCCAAAAAACTGACTCGACTTATCCACGGGTCAGTGTAAGTACTTTATCTTAACTCTTATTTAAAAGAAGGAACCATCTCCTGGTGTAAAGCAAGAGTATAATATGGGAAGCACCGACCCCCTCTATTCTCTCATCCATCCAGTCTTAATAATAAGCACAAAGAGTTGTGTCTGATGGAATTTTATAAGTTCTTTGACTTTGTTTTGTTTTGCTTCATCCTTTAGATCCTTTGCTATATACCCCTAAATTTTACCCTTGACTTATTCACCGGTCATAGCAAAATCCATAATTTTGGCCCCAAAACTTGCCCTCGACTTATACATGAGGTCGACTTATAGTCGAGTATATACGGTATTTTAGTGAGTACTACAAAAAACTAACATATCTCTAACAGCATGGGGTTTTTTTCTGGAGAAGACTACAGCTTGAAAAACAAACATTCTTTGTCATGGTGCCTGTGAATCACAGAAATGGGTTTCCTGCACCTGCGCAGAGACATTTCCAACCTTCTGGAATCGCTAGGGAAGACTTTTTGGTGGTAGCTCCACCCATCCTATATATAACCCTAGCATTCCACACTTTCCCCTTCCTTTTGTGCACCACGCTAGCAACATCAAGATAGCGATTTTCAGAATCAATTTTCAATTCGGTTTGACTAACTACAGTAATAGTTTGATCTTGGCTTTGGGTTTTGGCTTTTTTATCTCAGTTTTGGCTTCGGCATAGTGATATCTTGGCTTCTTGACTCGATTTATCCTCGACTACTCTATGTCTTGTGATTTCAGCATGTTTGATTCTCAGATTGAATTTAGATCGGTAAAATGGCCTCCCAATCCATGCCCTTCAAGAGGTGCGATGAGTGTGGAGGAAAGATCCCATGGCAAGACAAGCATTCTCATTGTTTGCTCTGCCTGGGTGAGGGGTACAGTATGCAAACCTGCAGGACTTTTACCCCTCAGATGAGAAAAAATTGACTCTCCCGCCTTCAGTCATTATTGTATGAGAGGGCTTTGAAATTTCATGTGTCCCCAACTGCTATGATCTCTGTCCCCCCACCATCACCATTTTGTAAGAGACTTTCTACTAAGGAGTCTGGCCATCAGGAGGATGTTGCTCACCCAGGCTCCTTGAGGTCGAGCCATAAGACATCATCAGCTATGTGTAGGACCAATTCCAATCATTGACGCTCGACTGAGGCCACCAGACCTGAGGATCTCCCTGTGAAAAACGGGAAATCCTCATCAGCTGTTACCGAGTCCATCTCTAAGCCTCATTAGAAGGCTAGTGACAAAGGAGAGAAGACTGACAAGAAGGGGAAGCATAAGCTTTCTTCCTCCCATTCCTCCACCAAGAAGATGATCAGGCCTGAGAATCCACTGTCAGAGAAGTCTACATTGCCCCCGCCTTCGCTCCAGCTTGTCAAGGCTCAGTCTGTTTTGGTCTCTAAAGGAGAATTGGCGGACTCTCCTAAATGGACTCTCCTTCTCGCAGACCTTTCTCGCCACATTTGTCCACCAGGTCTCTCTCTCCATGTGTGCGTATCCAAGATCATCTATCGGCTTCCCCAACTCATTATTCTGAAGCCGATCTCTGCCTCAAGACATGAATTTGTCTCTCGAGCCCATATTGGTACCAATATCGACTAGCCTCAACCCAAAGCCCAGAAACACTCTAATACAACTTACCTTTTGACCAGGAGACAGGTATTTATTATATGCCGGTTGACCCAGATTATCGTCTTCAGGATTATGTCTATGAAGTTCCTAGGGGTCTGCAAGACTCTCGGGTTCTGTTATCCTGCAGTCAGTGCCATCTTCAAGGCCTTGACCAGGTGCCTCATGGCTATTCTGAGCGGAAAGCACCTCCTGTTCCCCAGCACCGTAACTCCTTGGTGGACAGGCCATTACCACTGCTCCTTCGCTCTCAAAGACCTGCATCTCCTGATTCGAATTCTTTATCAACACGAATCCGTCCATGGTATTCCTTGGATGCTATTGTTATCCATGAGTCAGCATCCCTGATGGATGATGTCCGCTCCTTTTCTGAACAGGTGATTCTCATGGTGAACACACTGGACCTTGAAGTGGTTCACCATGATGCTCAGCCCCTGGATTCGATCTATGAAAGGATTCAATTCAAGGATCCTGCTCTGGCTTCCATCAGGCTCCTACCATCCATGTCCCGCATTGCTAAGCATTCTTGGGCTACCCCAGCTACCATACCACTGACTTCTAAAAAGATTCATAACCTCTACAGACTGATTCCCTTGGACTCCACTTGGCTCGCTGAACATTCACACCAGAATTCTTCGATTCTCAAGGCCTCTCAACTGAAGCTGACTCCTTGAATATCCTCAACACCTGTTGGTAAGGAGAGTAGGAGGTTGGACAGCATGGCATGGAAGCTCTATTTTGTGGCTGCCTTAGGCTTTTATGTTGCTAATTATTCCGCCTGCATGGGAGCCTATCAACAGAATCTCCAGGAGAAGATTCTTCCTCTCCTTGATAAGCTCCCTGATGAGGATCATCCTTTGGTACAGCACTACAATCTGAAGCCCATTCACTTGGGGCATACATTGTTGTTGTTCTTACCTGCCCTCAAGTCAGCCTTGACTCATGGTGATGCTATGGGTGAGACATCTCCAAAAAAACCTATCCTCAAGCACTCTGCTCAGGGCCTGCTGGTTCTGGCCAGTATTCTCCCTGATTGAGTCTATCTGCCTAGCATACATTTTTATTTATTATCATTGTCTTTTCTAATTATTCATTTCCCCCCATGATGAGGCCAAAGTACAAAAGCTGCAATTTAATCATCCTGGCTTCCAGAGAATTCAGGCTTGATCTGTTCTAGAACCCATTTATTTGTCCTCTTGGCCATCCATGGTATTCTCAGTACTCTAAAGGTAAAAAAGTGCTCACATCCATACATGGTAATGGGGAATACAATAGCTTGGATGATCCTCACTTTAGTGTTTCAATTATGTTGTTATCTTGTTCAGTTCTTTCATAGCAGCCCTTCCCAATCCTAGTCTACTTCTGATTTCTTCACTGCAGTTTCCATTATGATCAAGGTATGGGAACTCTTCTAGGATTAATTCTTATATATCTTCCATATTTACTTAATAGTTATTTACTGTTCAGCATTAATCCAACCTTGACACTTTCCTCCTTGACCTTCCTCAGTAATTCCTCCAGGTCTTTGTTTCTGCTGGTGGTATTGTGTTATTTGCATATCTTAGGTTGTTAGTATTCTTTCCACTTATCTTCACTCCTCCTGCCCCTCAGTTGAAGCCCATTCTGTGTACGATATTTTCTGCATATAGATTGAATAAATAGGGCAATAGTATACAGTCCTGCCTGATCCCTTTGCCAATTGGGGAACCATTCTGTTTCTCCATATTCTGTTCTGATGGTTGCCTCTTGTCCTAAGTATAGGCTTCGTATCAGGGCAATCAGATGTTGTGGCACTCTCCTTTGTCTACGTGCAAGCCATAGCTTTTTGTGATCTATGCAATTAAAGGCTTTGCTGTAGTCAATAAAGCACATGCAGATTTTCTTCTGGAATTCCCTCTATTATCTAATGTATGTTTGCAGTGTGATCCCTAGTGCCTCTTCCTTTTCTGAATCCAGCATTTTCTTGCTAAAATGTGCTACAGAAATGTGATTATGCAAAATGACAGTATAAGCATTTTAAGTAATGTAGAAATAAAAAGTTTATTGAGCTTTCTGATGTTCAGTCCTCATCTAATGCCATGCGTTGGTTAATTCATGTTAATGGAAAATTCCTTCAGGAGATGATTCAACCAGTGTTGAAGCCTAATACAATAAAATCCGCAATCCACAAGCAATGATACCCTTTTTGGGGCCAATTCCAAAGCATAAATGTTTTATTCACACCAGAGCATTCTGATAGAGAAAGCTAAATATCTCACAAAACTACAAATCCCAGAATTCCACAGCAGCCATTGTCATCATTTTTCTCCTGTATGATTTTAAACATCTTTGCCTGATGCAAAGTGAACTTTCAGAAGCTTGCACAGTGCATTTTATGCTTTGGAGTTCGCCGTCAAATTGCTGCTTGTGGAATTTTGTTGTATTTTGCTGCATGGCCAGCATGGTTGCCTCTGAGTGTTAAAGCTTCTGTTAATGGCTGCTAATCTCCCTATATATCTCAGATGGGAGATGCATGCAGAAGGGTCTAGCTGCATTAGATGCATTATTCAGATCCCAGACAAGAAACACAAGAACTGGAGCCCACAGTTAATTAGGAGCAAGGGAAATTATAGAAACTAGTACAGAAACCAATGTCCTGATACAGCCAAACAGAGGGGCAAAGAAGAGCCAAGAAAATGAGGGGTTGATCAAGGGACATGATCCAAAGGACAGAAGGAAATGGCGAAGACAAAGAAGAGGAGATAGTTAGCAAAGGAAATTGATATATGTGGTTAAGAGATATAGAGGTGAGGAACTATTCATTGTTTTAAAAGTAATAACAGCCAGTTCTTGGGTTGCAGGTGTTTGAGTCATTTAATTTAAAGTGAGTTGTACATATATTTGAAGACTGTACAGTGAAAAAATTGTAGTCTATGAAGGTCTAAATATATCAGTTACTGTAATAAGCTTGCTTTACAAGAATTGTTCTAGCAATGCGAAACGTCATGTTTTTTCACACCAGTTCCGGAGTCACTCCTGTCTAGCAATGCAAATTCACGTTAAAATGTGATGTTTTACCACACCTGGTTGCCTTTCTGTTGCCCTTCCGAACTGAAGGGGAAGCGGAGTCAGTTCGATTCTAAGCAAGTCACATGATGCGGATTCAAGCAAAGGGGAGTGAGTGCACATTGTATTACCACACCGTAACATAATTTGAGGGTTCAACGATTCAAATCGGCCCCTTTGCACATGCTCAGTGGGGCTCTGGACGCTGTCCTCCTTCCCTGCCCCCTCCTTAGCTGTCATCTTTCATCGGGGTCTAGGAGGAAGCAGGGGATGATGGGATCGGCGGCAGGGTGAAGGAGGGGAGCAGATCAGGGTCTAGGAGGACGCAGAGGATGGTGGAATAGGCGGCAGGGTGAAGGAGGGGAGCAGATCGGGGTCTAGGAGGACGCAGGGGATGATGGGATCGGCAGCAGGGTGAAGGAGGGGAGCAGATCAGGGTCTAGGAGGATGTAGGGGATGATGGGATCGGCAGCAGGGTGAAGGAGGAGAGCAGATCGGGGACTAGAAGGATGCAGGGGATGATGGGATCAGCGGCAGGTTGGCAGTGAGGAGGAGATGGCATGAAGGAGGAGGAGGGGGATGACGGAGCAGGACGCAGGGGGCCAAGGGGGGTGACATTGGAGTGCTTTTCCACACCAGACCAATTCGCAGTGCAATCGAAGTGAGCCTGGAAGCGAATTCTGTGAAGTCACCTTTTTTTTTGGTTTTACCAAAATGAGGGGTCACTTTGGAATCACTGCGGAAGCACCTCGCAAGGAACTCCCATAGAAAGGAAGGCATCTGATAACACATTCACTTTACAACGTGAATGCGCATCGTTGGACCCGCAGTCACGTCGGAACTGAGCCAGAAAATCTCCAAAAAGCTCAGTGTGATATACTCCTTAGTCTTGGGGAGGGGAAGGGAAGGGAGGGGGGACCCCAGAGGAGGCGCCTGTATCAACGTGGCAGATGGGCAGCTCTTTCTCCTCTCCTCTCTTCTCCTTCCTCCTCTTTTCCTTTCCTTCCTGCCTTGGTCCAGGGCTGCCCACCCGCCGCGTTGCCATAGGCGCCTCCTCTGGGGTCCCCCTTCCCCTCCCCTCCCCTCCCAGGAGACTTACCCTCCTCCTTGGCCATGGAAGGAGTGAGCAAGAGGGCCTCTGAGCATGTGGAGAGCAGCAGGTGGGCAGTCCTGGACCAAGAGAGGAAGGAACGGAAGGGAAGAGGAAGAGAGAGAAAGGAAGGAAGGAAGAAGGGAAGGGAAGAAGGTGGGAGGAAAGAAAAAGGCAGGGTGAAGGAGAAAAGAGAGAGAAGGAGAAAGGAAGGCAAGGGAAGCCCTGAGAGGCTGAGAGAGCGTGACTTGCCCAAGGTCACCCAGTGGGTTTGTATGGCCAAGCTGGGATTTGAACTCTGGTCTCCCATTGTCCTACTCCAATACTCAGGCCACTACACCATGCTGGACCCTCCATCCAGTGCACTTAAAGGTACAGTACTCAGTTATTTGTTGTGTACCTTCAAGTTGTTTTCCACCTTATGGAGACCTTAAAGGAAACCTATCCTGGGGCTTGCTTGGCAAGATTTCTTCAGAGGAGGTTTGCCATGGCCTTCCCCTGAGGAGGCTGTGAGAGTGTAAAGTGATTGAGGTCACCCAATAGGAAGGGAGTCGAATCCTGGTCTCCAGAGTCCTAGTCCAACACACAAACCACACAAAACTACATCCTAACCTTCTATCCAGGAAGAATGTCAAAATGTCTTCCATTTTGAGCATGACTGAGAAACATGGATTTATATTATTTTTTATTAATGTTTTTGGCTTTTCGTTGGTTATGTCCTCCATTTTTGAACGTCCTACAATTTTTCCTACATTTTGTCCTACATCATGCCCTACATTTTCCTTACACTTTGAGGGGCTACCGGGGGGGGGGGGCAAATATTTCTTGTCTAGGGTGGCCAAATATCTAGAGCCAGCCCTGCATGTATAGCACTTTGAACTGTGGCCAGGAATAGACCAGTGGTCATCAAAGAGGTAAGTGGGGAGTTATATGTTCCCAGTCACCAGCTGCACTCAGCAGTCTGGCCACACTATTTGGACTCATTTTGGACCAACTGAAATTTTCACTTTCCAAAAACAGTCCCATGCAGAGTGTTACAGTAACCCAGACAGGATATAATCAAGGCATGTGCCACTGTTAATATATAAGAGGGGAAAAGCATAGCTGTATGGAAGATTGAATTTCCTGACAAGCTTACACTTACTGAAATTTCTGATTCCACTCAACTATGAAAGGTTCAAGAGTCCTGTCCTCTTTTGTGTCTGGGCATCTTAAGTGCCCTTTAGAATCCATAGTGCTGTTCTTTCCTCTCTATGTGAAAACAAGGTCTAGAGTTTCTTTCCTTTTTTTTCTCCAGGCAGGGGACCTGCAGCCAGCCCAAGGACCCTGATGGCTTTCCTTCCCAGCACGGAGTGCTTGTAGCTGTACTAGATCTTTAGGCATCTGTCAGAAGCAGCACAGCTCTTTGATATTCCAGGTAAGACTTCTCCGGGGAGACCTTTGCAATTAGATGCACCTGGAATGTGAGGTATTTATTATTAGGGGGAGGGGGGTTCAGGTTGGCTTGTTCAAAAGACCTGGCTTTCACACATGATTATTAGGCCATGGAAACTTTCAGAGGAAAAGAACACCCACACCCTGACAAATGTTATAGCTTCTGGTGCAAAAACAAGCATCCACAGTGAACAGCATGGATTTTGGAAGTTCAATTTAAAAAAAACAACAATGATACCTTGCAAAAATACAGATCATGACTGTCTACAGTTTTTGAGAGTGCTCAGAGCTGATATAGGAGTGAAACAGATGGGCTAAATGAAGTGGTTTCTGGATGCTTTGGAGGCATGCTGATTAAACGTTGCATGCCTCCAAAGCAGTCAGAAGCTGTGCTGAAGTTGCACTCCAGGTCTTAAGACTGGAGCAAAAAGGAGCTGGCGTAATCTGACTCCTGGAGGCACTGGACAGTCCCTACATCCACAGCCTGCTTTGGGAGCAAGCCATATGGCTAGCAGGGTTCCGACCCACTTCTAGCCAGGGAGAACTTGGACCGCTTTTTCAGGCCATAGAATCAATGCGGCTTTGGCTTTTAATTTGGTAATCTCCACTTTGTTGTAAAGTGGCACACCCAAGAGCTGATTGTGTGCTGTTTCTATCCCTCTTGAGCAAGATTTTTTTGTGTATAATACCTCTTTCCCTCTCTGCTTTTCCTCCATCTTTGTTCATGTGATTATTTTTGTTTCTGTCTGGTGAACTCAGCATCATATGACTGATCCATTTTTCTGCTAGCCTAATTCTTGAAATCATTCAGTGCTGAATGCTGCAGAGAAAATTTGAGTGCCTACCATAGGTACAATGGGGACTTCCTTCTCCACCTGTCCTCCTTCAGTAACAACAGCAATATCATCTGCCAGGCTTTGAGGCAGGGAAACATTAATTTACTTGTGACTGAAGTGGGGAGGAGGACTTGAAGAGGAAGACAGAAAGTCAAAGCTAGTAGCAAAATAATACTAAACTTCTTCGTCTTTGAATCGCATCTTTTCAGCACAGGGTTGCATTTCCCTTCAGTGTGTGAAGCTAACCATAGATAATGGTTTGATACCCCAGCATAATCTCCAATCTTTTCTTGCGCAGTAGGCTTTTGTCAGGTCTTCAAGAATAGCCCACACTTATAAAGCATTGATTATAATAGGAGAAAATCTGGAATTCTTATTTCAACCTTGTCTTTCTGACCTGTATTAACACAGAGTTCTTACCATTGTGATGCAGTTGTGCCCCTTTGTTCTTTGCTCTAATGGCCAGGCTGGACTAAGAACACTAACTTAAGTAAAGTCGAAGGCTTTCATGGCCGGCATCCATAGTTTTTTGTGGGTTTTTTGGGCTATGTGGCCATGTTCCAGAAAAGTTTCTTCCTGACGTTTTGCCAGCATCTGTGGCTGGCATCTTCAGAGAAATACTACATACTAACCTAAGTATTTATATATGAAAGACGTATGGCAAAATAAAGTCTTATTCATGCTTCTGCACTCATATAAAATGGAAAAGATTCTGTTGCTACTTAAGACACATTTCTCTTCATTTTTGCTTTGCATTTTATTGGAAGGAGTGGTGCTGGGTGTCTAGGAAATAGGTCCATTTTATGCTGAATTTGGTCTGCTTCTGTGCTGTTGAAATTGCACAGCCAGAATCTTGTAAAAGATGTGGAGAAGTAAATGGTTGGACGTCTCTTAGCTAGACTGACTGCTATATGTACTCTGCACACGCAGTATGCTTGGATTATGGTGGAACCTTTTCATGTGTACTAATTCCACAGGCATGTTTTTGTCTCTGCCCCCACCCCCCAATAAGCATTAATTTATCAGGAAATTTTCCCAGTTTCTCATATACATAGATTACCCTAAGGTCCAAACCAGATGTGGCACATGGCATTGCATAGTTGACTTTCGGGGGGCAGAGGGACAAATAGCAGGTGGTGTAGGTATGGGAGGTTGGAAAATAGCAACAAAAAATAGAAACAAACATAAAGTGTTGGACCTCTTATGCTCTTTGCCATATAATGAATTTTGCAATGTGATCTGTGAATAGTGCAGCTTTTGAGCAAGGACAGGCACTTGGAGCCCCTTCCATGGGCATAACTGATTTTTTTTTATCTGCCCACCCTTCCACAAGTGCTAATTGCAGTGGGAGAAATATTTGCGGGATCCTAATGCTTTCTGCCAGCCTGCATTTTAAGAGGCAGTGCTGATGACAGTGTTTACTAGTGGGCTGTCATACATATTGCATGATAGCAAAGGAAGAGCAGGACTGTAAAGCTTTGGGAAGAAGACATTCCTGAGAATGAGACTATCCTGAGAATGAGTCTGTACTCAGATGGCATAGGCTTACAGGTGATGTCTCCAAACTACACTGAGAGAAAAAGGCTAATGTGCTGCAAGATATGCGATAAAGCAAGAGTGCACAAAGTGTGGTCCTCTACATATTGTTGAACTGCAGCTGCCAGTTATGTTGGTTAGGATCAATGAGACTTGCAGTCCAAATATATCTACATGATTCTCAGATCTAAAGCTACCTCCTCACTCTCATTCTTCTCCCTCTTTTCAACTCTGCCTGCCCCAATTAGGATTGTTCAGTGCTCAGTTCTGTCACAAACAGAATTCCATATCAGTTCTCTTAATAATTCTTCTCCCCCCTTCACCCACAAAGATGTCAGGTTGCTTTTAAAAGTATGTAAATCTTTGTTGTTGCTTATTGCCATGAAGCTGCTTCCACTTACAGCAACCTTAAGAACAAGAGACCTCCAAGACAACCTTTTATTAACAGCCCTGTTAAGATCTTGCAAACTCAGGGCTGAGGCTTCCTTAATTGAATACAGTATATCCACCTGTAATACAGTCTTCTTCTTTTCCTACTACCTTCCACTTTGCTGAACAGTATCATCTTTGCTTAAAAAGACACTTTTGGTGGGTGGTACATGTGTCCAGTTATGGGAATATAGAAGCTGCTTTATCTGTCTATCTGTCGTCTGTTTCTTTTTTTATGGTTGTGGCTCTCTGAGCTCTCAGGCAGAGGACTTTCATGATGCCTGCTATGAGATCCTTTTAACTGGGTGTTTGGAAAGTTAAAGCTGGGTTCCTCTACATATGAAGAGGAGCTGTGATTTATCTCCTTTAGGTAAATAGGTATTTCACCTATAAGATGTTTGGAAGAATTGATTGTGGAAGTTTGATATCAAAAGCAAAGGCAGTGGACTCACTGAATTATTTTGTTTGTGATGTTGTCTCTCTAGTTTACTGTAGAAATAAAATAGATGAATGATTAGATCACCAAAGGAAAAAATACAGACAGTTAATACAAACAAAAATCCATCAGTGATACCTTTATTGGCCAACCGAAATGCACAATATACTTGTTGCAAGCTTTCGAAGCTCTATGGGCTTCTTCTTCAGGCAAGATGTTACAAACCAAACTGGGGAGGGGGAACAATTGGAAATGTTAGTCAGATGCCTACATGTTGTTTGAGTTCTTAGTAAAGATGTTATGATGGGGACAATATCTTTTGCAGGCAGGCTCCTCCTCCTTCTGGCCATGTGGTAATAGGGAGATTTTCAAAGTCCAGGAAATTTAAAGTCCATTTGCATCTCAACAGGGACCCCTCTTTTGCAATCCAACATGTCTCCATTCCAGTGAGGTCACAGGCTTCTTTGTAGGCAGAGAACAATGGATTCCTCAAGAAGTCTCAATGTTTTTGTATCAGGAACATTTTGGTGATGTAGATGTAAAACATGTGAATTCAGTCCAAATTTAAAAAGAAAAAAATTGTTTTACCTTGGTTGAAGTCCCAGTCCACAGGCTACTCTTCATGGTTCCCTTGTTGCAGTCCTGGATGTTTTAAATTGTTAATGTCAACTTTAATTTAAATACATCTTTAATTTAACTTTAAGAGGTCTGGGGCCCAGTTCCCTCCCCACACACACACACCACAGTCCACCGCAGACTGCACACACTGTTGTTGCTGCTATGCTAACCAGTTTCAGAGGAAAACTGGAAAGATATTGAACAGGCAGGAAAGCTTGTTTTAAAAGGATTTTCCTTTAAATGTTACTTGACCAGATTTTGATAAAGTGCTTTGGGGTCACAGCATGACACATGATTCCAGAGGAGATGAGGAGGCTTCCATGTCAGTGGGGTAGGGAATCATATCTGGAAATAACGATGCTGAACTCCATCTCCCAATATGTTCAGCACCTTGAGTAGCATTGTTAAAGTGTAGATGAAATCTGGAATGGATTCACTACCTCACTGACATGGTATTCACTGGTCACCATTACGGTGGCTGGGGGGGTGGGGGGTGGCACATGATCCCCAGACTCATTTAAATCAGTGTTCCCAATAGGAAGTGTATAATTTCATGTATGTGCATATGTATTAATGTTGCTCTAATTAAACAAAAACACCCTACTTTTCTTGAGCTTTCATACAATCTAGTGGTCCAGTCCAGAATTTCTGATCCGTCAGCTCACAGTACACTGGAGGCAACACTGGCTGGTTTTTTTTGTTTTTGTTTTTGTTTTTGTTTTTGTTTTGGTTGTTTTGGTTGTACAGTAGTTGAATATGTGCAAGGATACTAAACGTGAACACCAAGCCCACAGTGTCATAACTTTTCCTTCATTCCAAGCACTTAAGCAAAGAAAAGAGGGCTAATCACACAGGAGCTCTTCGCTCCTACCCACATGCTCCCCAATGCCTTCTTCTCCACCCTTCTTAATGGAAGGAAGAGATGTGAGTAATCCAAACTAAAACCACATTCCCTTCCCTCCTACTGGAAAAGAAATGAGCCTGTGTGCATGCCAAGTAGCCAAAAGCACTCTGAGGCTTAATAGAGGTTTTAAGAAAGTTTTATTCTATGTAATCAGGTTTCTGGGCATCATATCTTGGAGCATCCATCTCCACGCTTAGCTTAGAAATTTGCAAAATTACTGAAACAGGTTACATTCCAAAGAAACCTTGGAACCAATAACCAGCTAGAGAAACATAACAATAATCCTTGACATTCCCCTAACTAAAACAGTCCCTTGCATTTACAGAAAAGTAGGCATCTGTTCTCAGGTTTTCCCATGGCTAAGGAAGGGGAATATCAGTTTCTATCAGCCTTCCTTCTGCTGATAGTCAGCATCCTAACAGGAGAGCTTGGAAGAACAGACTGACAGCCTCCTTCTCTCCAGAACAAAGCAGTAAAACTTTGATACTCTTCACCTTCAAATGTTCCAAATGTTTCAGCATCTCTTGATGAACACAAAGCTAGGTTGGCAAAAGTGTTGTGTGGGTATGCATTAACTGTCCTCAAGTCAACCTCCACTTATGGCAACCCTATGAATGAGACATTTGCAAAATAATCTATCTTCAACAGCCCTGCTTAGGTCTTGCAGACGAAGTGTTGTGGTTTCTTTGATTAATTCTATCCACATTTAATGAGGTCTTCCTCTTTTCCTGCTGCCTTCTACTTTACCAAGCATTATTGCCTTTTCATGATGTGTCCAAAATACAACAGCCTCAGTCTGGTCATCCTGGCCTCCAGGGAAAGTTCAGAACTGATTTGTTCTAGGACCCATTTGTTTGTCTTTTTGGTGGTCCACTGTATCAACAAACCTCTTTTCTAGCACCATGTCTCAAATGAATTGATTTTTCCCCCATCAACTTATTTATTGTCGAGCTCTCACATCAATACATAGTGATAGAAAATATGGGGAAAAGTAAGAAATGGTTAACATGTAAAGATTTGCTGACATTCGACAATGAAGGAAATGTAAACCTAAATTTAAAAAAATGAAATTATAAGTAGAACTAAATCTCATATGAATTGGTTGAATTACTTGCAAATAAAAGAAAGATTTATAAAGGATGTTAGACAATTTGGCTTTGAAAAGGAAGAAAACGAGTTAGACATTATCTTAACGAATGATAGTGAGAAGAAAGTACTAAGAAATATCTGTAACATTATATTGAAAAGATTCTTAGAAGATGTAGAAATTAAGGACTCTATGATAAAATGGGCACAGAAGCTAGGATATAATTTAGACCTAGAAAAATGGGAAAGTGCAAGACAAAAAACAATGAAATTTACTGTAACACAAGTATTAAAAGAAAATTATTTTAAAGTAGCAAATAGATGGTACTACACACCCTGTGCATTAGAGAAAATATACAATTTAGAAAACAGCCTGTGTTGGAGATGCCAAAAGGATGTGGGTACATACTTGCACATGTGGTGGCACTGCCCTATGATAAAACCTTTCTGGTCCAAGATCTATTCAGAAATTAAATTAATGTTAAAAATTGACTTTGATATGAAACCAGAACTGTTTCTTCTAAATATGACCTCAATTATGAATCCAGTAGATGAAAGGAAGCATTGGAAGATAGTACTATACTTGATATCCACGGCCAGAATGATTGTGGCCAAAAACTGGAAACTTTCACTGATTCCCCATATAGAAGATTAGAGGAACAAATTGTTTGAAATGAAAGAACAAGTTAGACTAACAGCTTTATTAAATAAAAAAGGTATGTCAAAATGGGGAAAAGATTGGGAAGATGTGATAGGTTATTTAGCTAATGTTTAGCATTGTTTGATTGTATAAATACGGGCACTATATATTTGATATATATATATATCTTTTTTAGCTTCTTATAAAGGCTTATATAAATAACACAAGGTATTGGAACTGATATCTGACAATTATAATAATTGAGTTATAACTGCAGGAGGATTATTTATGTACATCTGAATCCTGACGTTCTAGATGCAATATTTGTAAATAACTGGTTATAAAATAAAAATAAAAATAAAAAAATGGCATAGACAATCTTAACTTTAGTGTTCAAGTGAGATGTCTTTGCACTTGAAGATCTTGTCTAGCTCATAACTGCTCTTTTCATAGCTGTCTTCCAAATCCTATTCTTCTTACGATTTCTTAACTGGAATCTTCATTCTGATTAATGATGATCCAAAGTATTGAAAATCTTTAACATAGGGTTAATTTACAGGGTTATCTGCTCCTCTGCCAGTCTAATTGGTAAATTAACCTCTTGTTAACTAGAGCATGCACTGGGGAACAACAAAAGAATAGAACAGAAAGCAGCAGCCTCTGCAGCTTGACTAGATCATTATGTATGGATGCATTATCACAGTTGGCAAGGTCTCATTTGTAAGTAAGTTCATTTACTTACATGTGGGCTTACATCTGAGTAAACAAGCATCAGGTTTAGTGGCAAATAAGTTTCTGTAAGTAAAAGTTGAATTTTAATGGGTTAAACAGTGTTTCTCTATGAGATGGAATGCAAATGTCTGTGTGGGCTGAGATTATGCAAGTAAAGTATATAAAATCAGTGAGTGAGCTTATCCACATTGGCTCAGTAGATGATCCTGGTGATAAACAGAAGGACATCTCCTGGATCCTTGCTATTCCATGAACCCTGTAGGAAACCCACACAGACAACCACAATAACTGATTTACAATATTTTTATCATTTTTAATTTCAGGAGTCAGATATCTTCCCACATTATTCTTTTCCAATATGGAAAAGCAGCCCATAAACTAATCATAGATGCTCATTATATGGTAAGCATAAATGTAATCACATCCATATTCAGATGTCATCTTTAAATAAACTTTTTAAAAAGCATTTCTTTGTATTTTTTAAAAAGGTTGCTTTTTTACTTTTCAGGAATCTGATTTTTAACAACATATAGGAAAAGAGATTTCACCTAAACATTAAGAGGAACTTCCTGACAGCAAGAGCTGTTCAACAGTGGGACACACTCCCTTGGAAAGTGGTGGAGTCTCCTCCTTTGGAGGTTTTTAAACAGAGGCTGGATCGCCATCTCGGGGGGTATTGTGTTTTGACACTGTGTTCCTGCATGATAGTAGTTAATTTTGGGGCATAAATTTCTTGACTTATAGATGAGTATATATGGTAAACCAAAGTATCTTTAGAATACCCTGCATTAGAGAGGAAACCCCAGTCTCCTATGGGCAAGCACACGAAAAATCTGTAGTGCTGTACAGCTTATCCCATGTGCCTCTTGTCTGGCTTTTCTGTAAGCCATTTCTAAGCATTTTGCCCATCTCCCAGTGTTTTGCAAATAGGAGCAATTTAGATTAACCAGAGTAGTGAGGTGCAGGCAACAGATTAAGCCCCTGCCTTCTATGGTTACTCCAAGTGCACCCTTTGCCTCCCATACTTGAAAGTTTCAATTCACTCCCAGTGGTGGCATAAAGAGGATATTGCTACAGTATAGTGAAGTCATGCTTACCTACCCACTCACTCCCCCAGTGGGTAGCTTGATTTTATAGAGGCATCCTATGTGTGCCTGTGTATGGGTGACAGAGGAAACGCACTGTCTCCACCTCTCCATCTGGCCACTGGGGTCTCTGTAGTATATAAGCCCTTTGTGAGCACTGGTACTCTTTCTATCAGTGGACATTTTGGTAGTCCTCTTTGTTTTTACAGATACCTAAAGTTACTGGTAAGGAGGTGCCAGGGCCCCATGAGAGTCAAAATATGCTATAATGGCTATTCCAGTCAGTCAACTGGACATTGTATATTGGGAACATCGTAGGCAATAATGAAATGGAAAAATAAAAAGGGTCATAGAAAAATACAGAAAATGATGCAGATATATATTTATTAATTGTATATTCTGCATCTGACACCTTTTTGAAATTATGAGAGTGCTCTGTAGAGGGCCAGAAAGATGCACTCTGGTTTTTGAAGCTGTAACAAACAATGCTCTGCTTTCCTCAATCTTTTTCTTGACAGCCATGAAGGCTACAAACACACTTTCATTTTTAAAAAAAATGGAAACCGTGATTTCTGTACTCTGAAGCATGGGTGTGCAGAATACAAAGAGCCCCTGCTCTGAGAGATGCATGCTGGACTGTACAGTGCAGCTTGCATCTCTGCTCCATAGCAGCTTTTCACCCTTGGGGCAGCAGCAAGAGGTTAGTGATTATGTTTGTCTTTATGAAGTGGGACCAAACCTGTAGCCTGCAGCTACATCACACTAGTTAAAACGGCTCAGGCTGCTGGATACGGCTCTCCCCACACCTCAGCCAAGCTGCAGAGGCTGCTGCTTTCTGTTCTATTCTTTTGTTGTTCTCCAGTGCATGCTCTGAAATTGTAATATAAGGAATAGTTCCCCCTGCCTTTTCCTGAGAACCTTCATTTCTCCGCTGGGGGCAGAGGTCGTCCTGAGAGAAGGATTAAAGAGAAGCCTCGTCTTTCTGAAGAGGCAGCACAGCCGTATTTCCCCAGCTGCATTAATCAGTCTCAAGGAAGCCAAGCTCACTGTATCACCTTGAGGCTTCTTCAGAGTCCTTTGAAAAACTTTGGGTGGATTACGCTACTCTTTGCAACATGGGGGTGGGGATGGTGAGGGTGGTTTTGAAGGGACCAATCATGCTGGTTTCAGGCAGAGACAATGTGGGCAGACATTATGCAAGCTTCCCACAGATTTGCCAGTGCACCTGATATCAATGCTTTCTTTGTATTTCCATATTTGCTTCTTCACTAGTTCTCTTACCTGTTTTGCTATGACACTTGTTGTTCTGGAGAATTCTTATAAGGACAAGATGCTTCACCACCTCTCATTCTTCAACTGCATTTTCCCTTTAGTTGTGTTTTTGAAGTGTGCTTCATCTTGTAGCGATCCAGGGTACATTTACATAAATTGCTCTTTTCAGTGTGTGTGTGCGTGTTATTTTGTTTACATTTTGCATACTGGAAAATACTTCTCAGTAATTTCATGATATGTGGAACTGGGGGTCTAGTTACAGCCCATCATGAACTGGTCAATATATGTTCACATCACTCTGTAGCTCCTGGAAATTTCAGAATCCAGGTGAAAAAGGTCTCAGCTGGCTATGCCCAACACACAGCCTTGTATAGATGGATTGGAATACAGCTCCCACCATTTCCAAACAGCATATGCCAGAATGACAGGAGTTGTAGTCAAAGCATCAGAAGGGAAGCATGGCATCAAATTGTCCTAGGCTAAGGATATAGCTGTGACAGATATTCTGCTGCTTCAGATTTGGGAGTGTATACAGGGAATGATGGGCTTTGCAGTATTTGGAGAATGGAATTTTGGGATTAGCTGAAGTTCAATTTCTCTGCCTTGATTGGAAAACAGATTGATTTTCAAGAACAGTTGTCCAGTTGCCATCCCACACCCTCTTGGGGATTCCCAGGAGCATCACTATCCTCTGAAACTTTGAAAATATGTTGTTGTTTTTTGGTTTTTCGGGCTATGTGGCCATGTTCTAGCAGGGTTTCTTTTTGACGTTTCACCAGCATCTGTGGCTGGCATCTGAAGATGCCAGCCACAGATGCTGGCGAAACGTCAGAAAGAAACCCTGCTAGAACATGGCCACATAGCCCGAAAATCCCACAAAAAACTATGGATGCGGGCCATGAAAGCCTTCGGCTTTACATTTGAAAGTATGCTTTTGTAGGATGCCAAAGGATGGGAGAACCATCAGTGGGGCTTGTTGGAATGACAGCTCTGCCCAACAAGATATGTCTGGGTAAGCTCACCACACACAGCTGAGTGCTGTTGTGCAGAGGGGAAAAGATGGGGATGGATTTCTGGGAAATACCAGGATGCGGGGTGAAATATCTGTCAGTTTTTGTGTTGCCTTTGTGAAGAATTTAAGAAAAAATGCTGTTCATGGATTTTTAAAACAAACAAACCTTATTTCAGGTGCTAGCCTGATTTTAGGCTAGTCTGCTTGGCTGATACAGTATTTCACGGCTGCAGCCCCTCCCCACCCTAAGTGCAGGGCTAATTAGCTGCTCCTCTGTATACTCATTCTAAGAGTAGCCCAATGTCACAGAGGCAACAGGAGCACAGGGCCCACTGCATCTGGCTTAGTGGCCTGGAGGCCAAGGGATGGTACATCAGGTGGCTGAGCAGGCGGAGAAGCTGGTAATTAGGCAGCTGGAATTGCAACTCAGTCCTCTCCTGAGCCATAGGCTGTGCAGGTGGCAGAGCTAGTTGGGAGCCAGATAGTATCCTACTGGCTACCCTGTTCCCTGCTGGATGGCAAAGTGTAGTAGTACTTTCTGGCCACCTGCTGAAATGATATTAGAAAATCAGTGGTGATCAGGTAATCCTCTCCCTCTTTCATAAAATGTAGCAGAGACCCTGAGAGTTAAGCAGCTGAGCCCTCCACTAAAATCCCTGGTTTGAGAATGCTAGAGCTTTATCTAGCAAAGTGGGCATGGGAGAGGGAGAAAGCAAGTTTGTTTATCTTGGGAATTTCCAAGACAGGTGATGTCACCCCAACTCAGGCAGATACAATGGCCGCTTGACTGACATTGCTGAGTCAACAAGTGGCCCCCATCCAAGAATAGCACGTTGTCCCTAGGAAGCTGTGCAAGTTATTCTCATGGTTGCATGTGTTTGTGTTCAGAAATAAATGGGTAATGCTATTTTGCATGCGATCATGCATCGTTACCAGCTTGACTCAGCCTCTTGGGAAGTACCATAATATTATGAAACAGCTCTTAGTTGGGGTGGTTTCAGGTAGGTTGCTGTGTGTTCACAGCCATGAAAATTGCTCACCCATTATTGTTTGTTGATGATGCATATGCTGTCGGCCTGCCTTTCTTGCCAACCAGACACTCTCCCTTTTGTTTGTTCACAATATGCCCAGAGTCCTCTGCCCACATATAAATTATGAATAACACAAAAACAAGAGATGGAAAGGACAAGAAGGGAGTCATAAGTATTCCCTCTTAATACATTTCTCCTTATGATCGAGCATCAGAGTTTCCGCAAAATCTAAACTTCCTCTTAACTCACCACACCACTGGATTTTCTGCCATTAAGATTGATGGTATGCCTGAAATCTATGTTGTACTGGCTCCAAGGATTTGTGATGGGGCATTTAATTTTTTGTTTTGTTTTGGTTTTTGGGTATGGATTGTGGAAAATAGGGTCCTGAGAAGTCTATGATGGCAGGGTGAACACAGTGTAATTTGGTACCTGCAAACACACTCCTTGTCATCTCTAAATCCTCCTGGGGAAGGAAGCACTTTTTCAGAGGAGGACTTGAAGAACAGCAGTAGAGAAACATCTAAGAGGGGAGCCCTCAAGGTACTTTTGTTCCAGCAACTTGGAGTCTTTAGATCCGCTTAGACATAAAAGGCAGCACAGTTCCATTCCCATAGTCTCAGATGGTGGAGGGGAGGGGGGAATGTGCTTGCAAAGGGAGGGAGGTCATAAATAAAG
The DNA here is from genome assembly GCF_019175285.1 of Sceloporus undulatus. Classification (NCBI taxonomy): domain Eukaryota; kingdom Metazoa; phylum Chordata; class Lepidosauria; order Squamata; family Phrynosomatidae; genus Sceloporus; species Sceloporus undulatus. The sequence continues at coordinate 145,602,072 of NC_056523.1, read as the reverse complement.
TGGTGGCTAGAAACCAGGAGGGGCATTTCTCTTTCCCCTGCTTCCCACCCCAGGAAATAAATTGGGTCAGACTTGAAAGTGAGTTTCCTCGCTGTGGATTTAATTTTAGCTCTTGCAGACTAGTTATCGTATCATAAATGCCAGGCGATTTTTAGGAAACATGCCCAGGGAGGCTTAGCTGCTGTGTAACAAGATTTGTGTCTATTTCCTATGGTAGTATGCTTTCAATAAACAACCATGTGTTCCCAAGGGCCTACAGCAAGGCTGGGATGGGATAAAAGAGGCAGCCATCTCTCTGTCTGTCCTTCAGCGATTTGGGGAAGTGCAAGTGCTGTCGGGGGTGCTGCTAGCACATCCTCTGCCCTGGATGAGTCTTTCTGTAAAGAAAGCACCAAACCAAGGGGAGGGGAGGGAAGAGGAGGGGATATGTGGATATTATAGTCAGATAGTCTGTTATGTTGCTTTTAGACTTTTCTTCTTCTCCAGGTCCTTCTACATGGCAGTCCTCACCAATCAAAGAGTTGAAGCACCAGTTCAAACCAGTAGGTCACCTAGATAAGTCTCCTGTGTTTATAGACAACTACTGTTGTTGTTTAGCAGATGCTTCTAAGTGTGGGAGGAGACCTTGGTATCAGGAAAACCTATTTTCTAAGAACACAGGAAATGTAAAAAACATTCAGGGCAGTTATATGGTAGGGAAGAAAGATAATGGTGCTAAAAAGCTTTCTGATATAAGGAGACACTAGCTGCATTATTGTGACCATGACTGTGGGGCAGGCATAGGGATGTTGGTGCATTTTTAATTCCCACCTACCTGATCTGGACTGGCCAGTGGTCAGAGATGTTGAAATTGTAGTTAAGAAACATCTGGATAAAAAATTCCCACACCACTGTGGTTGGAAATGCTTGAACTATAGAAGTGTGTTGCTATCTAGCAAATTCCTCAACTGTAAATTCCTCCAGCACCTTCTGAAGAAATTATAATTTTAGCCTTAAATACACACCCCCTTGAACAAATAATTGTTATAGTTTAAATAATCACCTTTCTTTTTTAAAAAAAGATTCTGTGATGAGGATTGGCTAAATTGTTGTGGAAAGGTAAATTCCTCTCTTTCTCCCGTTACCCTACATCTTGCTGCGTCTTTTAAATCTGTCCAATTAGTGTCTATTAGTCACTCAGTGTGTTAAAGCATTAAGAACAATTAGGGGTGCAAAGAGTTTCCAGATGCAGCGTTAAGCACAGGAGCTGGCAGGCTGCTGTCTGATCCCATATGCAAGCAGTTAGAGAGGAGAAGGACATGCAACAGAAGCTATGGGATGGTTGGCCGCAGTGTGGCTTGCAAAAAACGGTAATGCTCCAAAACTCATTAGAGCTGCTGTCAACTTATGCCAGAGATGGGCAAAAGCCACTGGCCTTTGAGTAGTTTATAGATGCTAGTCCCATGTTTTATGCAGAGAACTGAGAATTTATTTATTGCAATGACAAAAGGCCAAAGCAATATAGAATAACAGAAATGGGTTTCCAGTAACCAGAAGTGATGTACCGTGTGTGTGTGTGTGTGTAAGCTCCTATGGAAATCTAAGAAATTTCTTTTTAAAAATGTTTTTGAGGTTTTCACTATTTTTTTTGTTACAAGAATTTATATCCCACCCTTCAGATAAAGTCCTAGGTCATCTTACATTATGAAGCTTTTAGACAAAAGGTAGAATATTATGAAATTTTAAAAGTACAGGACAAGAACCTTACATAGGTAGTGATTGGTATATAGAGAGATCTTGTAGCACCTTTGAGACTAACTGGAAGAAAGATGTTGGCAGCATGAGCTTTCATAGATTTCAGTCTACTTCCTCAGAGGTAATAATTATTAGATTTAAAGTCCTGGGAAGATTGAAAAGGCCTTCCTCACATATCAAATTTAATCTTCATTGGCTCCAAATGAGGTTCACTGGGGAGAGTGTGCTTTGCTATAGAAAAGGCCTTTTTGCCTTCTAATCACCCAACACATCTGAGATGGTGTGAAAACCAAGTGGAAGAAGATTCTGTTGCTTCTGAACTCCAGAATAGGGCATTGGACCATTACATTAGTGAACCTTTAGATTAGTTCTCAGGTTTTTGTCTTTATATATGTTTTAAAACGATAAAAACAATTAATAACAAGAATAGTTCTTAGATTAGACTAAACTTTTGGTTTATAGCTTATGAGTATGTCATACATCATTTCACTGCTGGCACTCCAACAGTACATCACCACTAGGCCTGTGATACTCAAAGGCCTATCAGCCATCAGTTGCTGGTTTGTAATGAATTTCCAGGAAATTACGTGAATACAATAATATGGCACAAATTGCTATCAGTCCTTGGCACTCGGGGGGGGGGGGGATTGCTAGTCTGCCACTTGATATAGTGTGGGAAGCCCTGAACTAGTGAGCACAGAATACTGTAAAACTACAGCACTATCCTAAGGAAAGCAAAGGGAAGGAATCCTGCACTTTGTAATGCCACTTGCAAAATTTTCTATTAGCTTATCTTCACAATATTAGCTCTAGCATGAGAACATATAGTAGTCTGAAAGGTCATTACATGTAACACTGTTGAATAGCACCCACACATCATCTGAATGGTTAGACAGAACAAAACTTTCATACTACTTCACTATGACTCTGGAGATAAGGGTTCAATTCCCCTCTCAAGCATAAAAACCCATTGGGTCACCTTGGACAAATCACACTCTCTCGATCTCAGAAAAATCCTGTGACAAGATTGCCTTAGGGTCGGCATGAGTCAGAGGTGCACAACAACATCGACAATATTAATAGGAAGTTTCAAGGTAAAATTGCTGTTCATATCTAGCAGTGCTGTTCTCACCTAGTTGTGCTACTATTCTAGTATGCTGTTTAATGTAATGGTACTATGCTGCCTGTTAAATTCTATTTTAACATACTTACCCTCTGGTGTATCAGATTGTAGAGTCAACCTTGTTTTTTGGCACTGGAAAGTGTGGGACTCATCAGAGTTGGTGTACCACCCTGCCTGCTCCCTAGCTTCAGTAGTAGATGAGAACCAGCTACTGGGCTCAGGCTGCCCAGGGATGAGAAACAAAGAACTGGGGATTAGCTCTAAGGAGGTTGACATGGGAGACAGAAGCTGCAAGATGGCAGAAGTGATACAGAAAACAGATCATAATTTGTTACCAGGACTCCTACAGTAGTCCATCTGAAGCCTTGCCTGTCTGCCAGAACTGGAAGGATATATCCAGGAAAACCGTAACCAGAGGGTGGCCTATAAGGAGATAGGAGACGGACCCCTGTACTAACAAGAAAGCCCAGCAAGTTATCAAGGCAAAGAGAAGCATAAGGGGGGCTGAGGCTCAGCTGCTCCTTCTCAGTTCTTCAGTGGTTTCCCCCTATTGACCTGTTTGTGCCCTTCCCTTGCCCCTTGAGACTCTGATGCTTTCAGTCTATCTCATCTTCAGCTTCTTTTACCCTGCTTGCCTGCAGCCTAGTAAGGTGTCCATCCAGCAGCCTTTTGCCAGTCCCTACCAGTGTAATCATCATATATTATATTATATTATATTATATTATATTATATTATATATAATTATATATATTATACTGTATATATATTATAATATATATATACATATAATATATATATTATATATATATTATAAGTCTGTAGCTCACAGATTTCCACAACAAGGAGTGGGTTTTATTTGTTTGTTTATTTATTTGGTGATACACAGCTGTCAGTTTGGGCATTTGATATGAAGGAGAAATTCTCCAATTCTCTTCTGTTGTGCTGTAGCATCTACTGCTGATGCCCCAATATCCCATCCACAGGAACCTTAATGTTAATGATTACTTTTCTAGACAGAATTTTATTCTAAATCAAGCAACTTGCATTGTTGGCACAGGCAACTCTTTCTTTCAGTGGGATGAATAAAGCTTTAAAAAACCACTTCTAGTTTACAAACACCACTGGCAACCTGAAAAATAAATGAGCAAACTTGATTACTTGATCACCGTTCCTGTAAGGAGCACAGAGTGGTGCATGAAATGGGAGGGGCAGCATATTAGCCCACTTTGTCATCACAGTAATTTATATACTGAGTGACTGGCTCCAAAGTCACTCAATAAACCCTGTGCCTTTGAACTAGGATTTCCAACCAGGTCTGCCTGACAGTCCTCCACTTTCATCCAGCCACTAAAACACATTATACACATTATAGTGCCAGCAAGTCATTTTCCTGGACATTGAGTTCTCCTTGAGAACAAAAAGGTCCTTCCTCTTACAAATGCTGATGGTTTGGTCAGTCAGGCTGCGCTGATTTAAAACTTCTAAACTGCTCCCAAAAGGCAAGGCCTATGACATTTGGACAGATGGTGTGCATGCATTTTTTTTAATGACCTTGTTGTTGCGCTAAGCAATTCCCTTGGTTGCTGAGTAAAGACAGGTGGACCGTTGCTGGAAGCTAGCCATGGAATCACAATCAATGCCTGCTGCCAGGAATTTGCTAGCCATCCCATGCCAAGATCAAGGTGTGGGTGGCAACATTCAAAACAACTGTTAGAGAGAGCCAGAGGTTTAAGAATTACTTTGTAATGGACAGTTAAAATCACATAAAATCATAAAAATGTAGAATTGGCAAGAATGCCAAAAATCTAATCCAGATGTCTGCCAACCTCTGTTTAAAAACCTCCAACAAAGAAGAGTTTACTGCTTTCCAAGCTAGCTTGTTCCACTGCAAAAAATCTCTTACCTTCAAGCAGCTCTTTTTTATGTTTAATTGAAATCTCTTTTCTTGCCATTTGAATCTATTGGTTTGTGGCTTCTCTTCTGGAACAGGAAAAAAAAAAAAAACAACATGTTCCATCTTCCACATGACGGCTTTTCAAATGCTTGAAGATGTCTATCACACAGCATTATCCATGAAACTTTTTTTTCTTTAGAGTGAAGATACCAAGCTTCCTCAACTGTTTTTCATAGGACTTGGTTTCCAGACCTTTCCAAAACAAACTGCAAAAATAATCCAGTTTGAGACCGCTTTAATTGCCCTGGCTCAATGCTAGGGAATTCTGGGAACTGTAGTTTTGTGAGATATTTAGTCTTCTCTATTAGAGAGCTCCAGTACCATATTAAACTGCAATTCCCAGGATTCCCTAGCACTGAGCCAGGGCAGTTAAAGCCTCTCAAACTGGATTATTTCTGCAGTGTGTTTTGGACCTTAGTTGCCTTCCTCTGGATACATGCAAACTTGCTGATATCTTTCTAAAATTTTAGTTTCCAGAACCGGACTCCAGATGAATTCTAGCTAAAACACAATATTGTAGTACTATTATCTGAAAATGCTATGCTTTTGTTGATGTAGACTGGAATTGCATTCATTTTTCCCTTTTGGCATTATGCTGTTGAATCATCTTTTGGCCTTTAGTCTACTACAGCCTCTAGATCAGCGGTTCTCAACCTGTGGGCTGCGACTCCTTTGGGGGCTGAACAACCCTTTCACAGGGTTCTCCTAAGACCATCGGAAAACACATATTTCTGATGGTGTTAGGAACCACGACACCACAATTTTATGATTGGGGGGTGACCACAACATGAGGAACTGTATTAAAAGGTCACGGCATAGGGAAGGTTGAAAACCACTGCTCTAGATCCTTTTCATACATACTAGTACCAAGTTTGGTGTCACTCATTCTATATTTGTGCCCCTGATTACTCTTGCCTAAATGCTAAACTTTGTTGAAATTCATTTTTTTAAAATTTGTTCATGTTCTCCAATCTATTAAAGTCATCTTGAATACTGATTTCTGATGTAATAGGTATCCCTCCCAGTTTGATATCATCTACAGACTTAATGAGCAACTGTTCTAGATCTGCATCCAAGTCATTCATAATGATACTGAACAACAGTGGGTCCAGGATGGACCTCTGCACCTGTTGCTTCTGTCCAGAAGGATGAAGAATCAGTGATGAGCACTCTTTGTTCTGTCAGCTTGCTAGAAATTCACCTAACACTAGCAATGCATAATTCCACATTTTACCAGTTTGTCTGCAAGAATATCATTTAACGAACCTATCAGAATCCTTATGGAAACAAAGATATACTACATCCACAGCATTTCCCTGTTCTAACAAGTTTTTAACTCTGTTAAGAAAAAGATATACAGTATGCTTTGGCATATCATGCTTTTAAGAAACCCATGTTGGCTTGTAGTAATCACTGTGTTCTTTTCTCAGTAACCACTGTATTCAATATAGAATATTCCAGTGTGGGTATTGGCATACACCAGAGTAATGGTTCCCAAACTTTGGTTCTCCAGGTGTTTTGGACTTAACTCTCAGAAGCCCCAACCAGCTTGGGTCAGTCAGAACTTCTGAGAGCTGAAGTTCAAAATATCTGGAGGAGCAAAGTTTGGGAACCACTGCAATAGAGGGTTGTTTGTAAATGGGACAGCTACATTTTCTTTCTGTAGATTCTTTCTCCACAACATTGCCAAGATCCATCCATTACTCTCAGCCTCTGCTGCCAAGACTCTGGTCCCTGCCCTAGTGGTATCGCGACTAGATTATTGTTGTAACCTTCTTCTGACAGGGCTTCCTCTTTCACACCTCCATCCTTTAATCTCTATCCAGCATTCAGCTGCACGTATTATCATATCCGCTCACCGCTTTGACCATGTTTCTCCTCTTTTCTCCTCCCTTAATTGGCTCCCCTTCCACATCCGGTACAAGCTTTTGTTGTTGACTCTCAAAGCCCTCCATGGACTGGCTCCTCCTTACTTATCTGAACTTCTTTCTCCTTACATTCCTACTCATACCCTCCGCTCTGGTAGTCAAGGTCTCCTGTTCCAGCGTAGGATTGCCACTGCCCCCTCACGGATTCGTCCCTTCTCACTTGCTGCCCCTTACTCCTGGAACCTTCTTCCACCATGTGCACACCTCATCACTTCTGTACCCAGTTTTAAAATTGAGTTAAAGACTATATTGTTTAGCGAAGCATTCCCAGGGGTGAGCCCCTTTCTGCCCTAGGATGCCTCGTTTTAACTATCCATTAAGAAGCCAAGCCCTCCCTCCAGTCCATCTCCCTTGGTCCAGGTATCGGAGGTAGAGAAGAACTGCTGGACCTGATCCCTTTCCCCACCACCACTCCCTTCTCCCTTTGTGCCGTGTCTTTTTAGATTGTAAGCCTGAGGGCATGGAACTGTCTAATTAAAAAGATTGTATGTACAGTGTTGTGTAAATTTACAGCGCTTTATAACTAAAGGTTAATAATAATAATAATTCAAACTGTGCATTCCTTTTCCTGATTTGTTCAGTTGCATTTCCTCACAATATCTATAGATTTTTTTCATACTGTGATTAACCCAACAATCTAACATAAAATGAGTTGATGCAATGCCATTTCTAAGTCTATTTTCTTCAGCCACAAAGTATTGCTTTCAGAAGGGGATGTCTGTCTGGTGTTATTTGTGGTAATGAGATCTTCTTCCTCTACTGGTTTCTCTCCTCCCACATCATTTGGCTTAACAGGATGATCTGATCCACTGTGGTGACATGATGATATGGTGGCATGATGTCCTCAGGATTCCAGATCGCTGCATCCCCTTTCCCCATCATCACAGACATAACACAGTTAAGCAAGAAGTGGGGAGAGGGAAGAGTTTGGTTAGGCAGAAGGGTGGCAGCCAAGGTTGGGAGAAAGCAAGACACATTTATTGAAGAGAAGTTACTGAGGAACTCCATCAATAGTGGGTCCTCATTTCCTCCCATCTGTAATATGATCGTGGGAAGAAGCAGGAAGCAGCTGAGTTTTTTTTCTGGTAAACTATCGGCAACCAGAAAACAGAACTCCACAAATAGATCTTCCTTTTATTCAGTAATTAGACTACTGCTTTGAATGGTGTGCAAGACATACAGTAAATCTATTTCACAAAGAATGGGGAGAGTGTAACTTGATAACCACCTTTCATTTTGGAAATAGATATTTCCCATAGCAAAAAATCTAGGCACCAATAAACTACTCAGTTAGCGGCACTCATTCCCTTCCTTCCCTTCCCTTCCCTTCCCTTCCCTTCCCTTTCGTTTCCCCCCTCTGTAGGGTATAGAAGATGCATACAGGCATTACTGAGAACATCAAGCACCTACAAGTGATCTTTTAGATCTTGGAAATAAAGATGCCAAATGAATGCTTTGCTGTAGAATAGCTAAGCTCAAAGGGTCTCATTTTGCTTGGTTCTAAATCTGATTTCTAGAGAATGGACAGTTTTGACTCTGCAAGGCCTTCCCTTTCTAAGGGGTTTGTTTATTTTCCTATTCATAGATGAGAGAATGGAACAATCATGTCTATCTGTCTGTCTATCTGATATGCTGTAAGGGTTTGTTAAGGTGGTACCTCCCTGGCATCAGAAGAGTGTGCAGCTTCTGAGCAACAGCACCTATTTAGTATTCAGCAAGTGTTGTGCCCAGAGAAATTTAGATGTAATTCTGTGTGTGTGTGTGTGTGTGTGTGTGTGTGTGTGTGTGTTCACATGTAAATGTGGGTAGGTGCTGTACTGATTGATGGCAATTAGCATTTTCTAACAGGAACAGATGTTCAGATTGCCAGGAGGCTGGTACCTAATGCCCACGCCACCATCTGTTCCACTGGGCACTGCCACAGGAATCAGTGTTATCAATGCTGAAATGTATCTGAGGAGTCATTGTTGGGGTTGCTAAATATTCTTGAGCGAATGTAAGGTTTGGAGGTTGCTGGGTTTGTTTTTTAAAAAGGGGGACAGGAAGAATCATAACAGCAGCAGACATGATACTCTCAGGTTTAGAAATATTTGGCATAGCTTAGTATGGGAATGAGGGGGTTCCATTTGAGAATATATATTTTTTTTTCTATCTTTTATCAAGCAAGCAGTGAGAAATTTACATCGAGTACACCAAATGCTGACTTCTGCATTCTGTAGATGGTGCACATCTGTTTGACACATGATTTTTGCAAGTGTAGAGTGTTGTGGTGGTAAAAAATATAACACTCTTTCCACTCTCATCCTGAGCTACTTTTGCTGCTCTCTCTTAGGGTTTCCCCCCTCCTTGTACATTTATAGCATGAAGGGAGTCCAGCTGTCACAACTGAAAACTATTAGAGCCCCCATCTCCCTGTTGAGTCAGAAACATGCTGGGTTGAATGATTATGCAGTACAGATTGCAAACAACAATTCATGCCCCCAAGACCATCATTCCATGATATTTCACTGACCTCTATCAGTCAAATTACATTCTTAATTTTCTTTAAATAAAAAGCTAGGGCAATCTTGGCTTTTAATTTTAATATCTTTCCCTTCAGCACTTTATTATTTATTTTATTAATTTGCTGATGGTAAATTATTTAAGAGGGTTACATCCCCATGAAGAATTACAGAAAGGTCTCACAGCTCTGGCAGTGTGTTGATAAATGCAGTGATACACACAAAGTATATGTGTTGGTTGGGGGAGGGGAAGAGGAGGATTAATGTCAGTTTTGCACCTGCACAACTGAGTAGTGAATTTAGCACTGCTATTTAAAAAAAAAAACACCTGTGGTTGCCATATTAAATCCAATTGTTAGTCTGAACTAGAATAGATTCATTGAATTAATGGGAATTAATTTGCTTCCTTCCAATTCCATTTAATAGTTTTGGAATATAACTTAGTCACACTTTTGTTACCAAAAATGTAACTCATAACAGGTAACATATTCAAGGGTCACCATGTTGGCCATGCAGCAAAATGCAATGACCATATATACTCGTATACAACCTCATGTATAAGTCGAGGAAAGGTTTCAGGGTCAAAATAATGGATTTTGATATGACCCATGGATAAGTTGAAGGTAAAACTTAGGGGGCTATAACAGAGGATGGAAAGGGGAAAACACCACTTCCATCCCTCTTTCTCCTTCTCTGGACCTCTCCCGACCACCTAACAACACTTCCCAGGTGCTAGAGGGAAGGTTTTAACCAGATTGGGGAGGAAAGGAAGTGGAGTTAAAAGGAGTGTTTCTTTGATGGGAAGAGAAGGCTTGCAAATTGGACTGGGAAGGGAAAGAAGTGGTGTTAGATGAGTTGTTTCTTTGATGGGAAGAGAAAGTTTGCAAATTGGATTGGGAACCTCTTTAACACACACAGGCGCACACACAAACAGACCTGTCATGAGGCTCGGAGAGTGGAGCATCAGGCTTGCTTGTTTCAGGACCTTTCTAAGTGGAATTAGTGTACTGACCATATACATTGCGCCCGTGTCATACGCGGGCATACCATACATCACTTTCAGCAATTGCTGAAAGCTATACACCAGAAGAAGCAATGGCTCATGCACCCATGTCGCACACACCGCACCACAAGCACGAACCCCATTGTTTTCAATGAGGCTCCATCATACGCAGTATTTCCTTTATGTGGGGGGATGGTCTGGAATGGATCCCCCATGTAAGGGAAGGACGTACTGTATAAATCGAACCAGGACTTTAGAGTCAATTTAGGCGCGTAAATTTCTCAATTTATAGTCAAGTATATACGGTAAATCCAAAATCCATAAAACAACGATACCTTTATTGGGCAACTGAAAAGTACCAAATAGACCATAGCAGGTGAGTATGACCCAGTACAGACTGCCAGAAAGCAGCGGTCTGGGGCAGATTTTAGGGCTTGAAAATGCAGAGCATCCGCATGCTCCCGAGCCCTTCTACACATCACTGGCGCCATCATGGGGGCTGCCCTGATGACACAGGTGTGGCGCAGCATCCAAATATCGCTGTGCCATGCGTGTGTCAGTGCGTGCGAGTGCACCAATGGCGCCCAGCATGCAGATTAAAAAGAACCCGCTTTCAGAGGGTTCTTTTTACTCCTGACAGGCTGCGCCACTTGGGTGGTGCAGCCTCCTTGCAGCATAAAAACAGGTGGCTACAGATCACCCTTTTGGGGCAGTCTGTTGAGCCCCTATGTTACTTTAATTGGTTACTAACCAAGCTCTGCAAATGGCCAGCCCATCTACCTGCTGGTACTTCATTTTGCTTTTCTTCCTGTTTAATCCACCAAGTGTGTAGAGTATAAAAATGTATAGGCCTAAATCCAATAGTTAGCTCCAAGTATAAAATAGACCCATTCAATCTATAGGAATTTGTTAAGTCAAAATCTGTGTGAGTTCCATTGCTTCCAGAGTGTAATCCAGTTGACTGTAAGAACTGCATTTAGGCCAGTGTTCCCCAGAAGATATACATTCAGTGTATTGCAGCCATCAGAAAAGGGAACAAAATGGAAGTGATAAGGTGGAGAAAGTGAACTATTAGAAGTAACCAGGCAAGATAGCTGCCAGTAAGGTGGCTACGCAGTACCTCTACTGGATGACAGGATGCCACCAAATACTAGTTGTGGAGAATATGACCAGGAAAGCGTTGTTGTGCTCACACTCTGCCTGTGGGCCTACCAAAGCCATTCTGGGAATGAACTTCCAGATTAGCTAGGCTATTGGTCTAATGCAGCATGGCTTTTTTTTTTTAATCAAGAAGAACACTGGGAATACTTTTTTTCTGTGTCTACATTATACAGTATGGTTGTGAGCATGCCATTTTGAAAAACAAACAGATCACTAATACAGTGGGGTTTGGTTCCAGGATCCCCCGTGGATAACAAAATCTGTGGATGCTCAAGTCTCATTAAATACAATGGTAGAGCATAATGGTTTCCCCTATACAGTATAAAATTGCAAAATCAAGGTTTGCTATTTGGAATTTATACTTTTAAAAAATATTTTCAAGCCATGGATGCTTGAATCCACGGATAAAAAGTCTGTGGATAAGAAGGGCCGCCTGTAGTACTGAACAAGGAAGAGACAGCAGCAGCAAAAGGATTCTTTTCTATAGAACCTCCATCTCTAGAAAATTGGGACTTTACCATCTTAAAGAGCAAGTCTGATTTTACACACAAACACCATCAGGGAACTGGACGGAAACCACCACCACACATCCTACAGTACTTGAGTTGGAAAGGGTCCAATTAAATGAATAAGCAAGTAGTTGGAAACAAACAAGAGAGAAAACATTTTCTCACATACCATGGCTGACATTTGGAAGTGTGCCATCAGAAATACTGGTAACTAGTAGTATGATTGGAACAAAAACAAAAAAGGTATGGAAGAAGCTGAACAAAATAATGGAAGAGGGGACTCTACAGGGTTGATCAGACCTGCAATAACATGAGGGAGTGCTACCTTTTCAGGCTGGCTGAAAATAGGAACTTGCTTTGTATCTTTGCAATGCATATGTTTATTTAGATCGCAGCTGTAGTGTGGAAGTCATGCAGCTTGACACCACTTTGGGTGCAGTATTCCCATCCTATGGAATCCTGGGATTTGTAGTTTTACAAGATTCAAGAAGGATGTGGACAAGCTGGAGTGTGAATAGAAGAGGGCAATGAAAATGGTGAAAGGTCTGGAAACCATGCCCTGTTGAGGGGTTTAGACACATTCAACTTAAGCAAAACAAAGAAGCAAGCTATAGCATTTGGGGACAACCTCACTGCCCATTTTATCATTGGCTTTTACAACCTATTTCACTTCACATGATTCTGAAGAATTACTTTCTAAAGAAGACTGGATTTTCCTAGATTGTTCCTCCTAAAGGGTATTTCTACAGTTCTGGTCTATTAGAGTCAGAGAGAGGAGAACCCACAGTAGGATGTCCTCCATCCATTCCTGAAAACAAAGGTATTATAATGAGTACTGGCATTCCTTTCCTTTAGATAAATAAGCCTATTACAGGAAACCCTTCATTCTTTAGATACTAAATTTGGACTAAAATGGGTCTAATTGCAACTTCAAATAATTATATATAAGTCTGTAAACATGAATACACCATTTCCAATTATATATACTTATACATTAGTATGCATTAGGTTTAAATTAGAGAAGAGATATTGCATGCTCCCCTGAAAGTATCCATCAAGTTACAGATAAAATGAAGTGTCTGTTTACATGTCTTTCACAATCATTTCTGGAGGAGCTCAAACCTAGGGAGGAGGAAAGCAATTCATTTGTTGTCTATAGTTCAATAATTAAATAGGCATATTATACTGACCTTTTAAAATAAAGAGGCTGCACTTCTTATTTAAAGAACCACATTCCTTTAGAGCAAATATCTATAGTTCATACTTAGTAAAGGAGTTCTGTGAGAAATGATCCTATCAAAACTTAATCATCGTCATCAACAATAAATAAATAGACATTTTTATTTTCTTTTTTACACATCTATTTCTTACCATTGGTATATAGAAATATGTTTACATGTGAAGGTTTAATTGAATTTTATTGTATACAATTACATGAGTTGTAATAAGTTTGCCATCTAATTATGTCTGATGCACCAAGGAAATGTGTTTACAGCACTGCTTCTTAAGTTACCTTATGCGGCACTCTGACAGATTGTCTCTTCCCCAATGTGCCAGGGGACCTAATACTGTATTTGTGACCTTTGAGAGCCAGCATGGTGTAGTGGTTTGAGTACTGGCTTATGACTTTGGAGACCCTGGTTTAATTCCAAGCTCAGCCACGAAACCCACTGGTGACCTTGGGGATGTCACATGCTCTCAGCCTCAGGGGAAGGCAATGGCAAACCTGTGGGAAAAACCTTGTCAATAAAACCCCATGATAGGTTAACCTTAGAGTTGCCATAAGTTTGGGAACAACTTGAAGGCACACAAGAACAAACAACAAGTACCCTAAAGACACCAGATCCTGTCTGATCTTCAAAGCTAAGCAGGGTTAGTCCTAATTAGTACTTGGATGGGAGGCTGCCAATGAATGCCATGTACTGTAGTCTGTATTTCAGATAAATGAACTGGCAAAACCACCTCTGAGTCTTCCTTGCCTAAAGAAAACCCTATGAAAATTCATGGGATTGCCATAAATCAACAAGTGATTTGAAGGCATATACAGCCATATGCGGCTTTCAACATATGCTGAAAGCTGCGCTGGAAGAGCCTGTAGCATGCTCCGGAAGAACCAAACCGCTGCATCGCTGCACTCCTGCGTGACATGGACAACAGCCCCCATTAGTTCCTATGGGGCTTCAGGTATTCACATTTGACCTGCACACACTCCAATATCACTTTGCCTGCTTGCAAAGCACACTAGATTGAAAACAGTGTCAGACACTGCAAGATTTTTCATTCTTTGGCAAAAATAAAAACAGCAGTGCACTTTTTCCTGTCGATAGAAAACAATGTTTTTGTACAAAAATATATTTTGTACAAAAGAAAAAAGATATACACCTACTGGAGATTCTGTGTTTGTATCAGATTCCTTTTTTATCCTTTTATTTTTTAAAAAAACTTATTTAAAATCTTTTTTTCCCCTTTACATTTTTAAAGCTTGAAATATGGTTTTGTTTTGCTTTTAAAGCATGGAGTGCTTAGCTTATACGTCTAAGGTTGTGCATGGAAAATGCTCAATTCTCAGCTTGATCTTCAATTTCTATGCAAAATTGCTCACTCTTTGTGATAGAGTCAAATTCAAAAGTGGACTTGCATCTTGTACTTTTAGTAGTAGGTGTACATAAGAGGGAATTTCAGTCAATGCTGCATATCATTCTGTCGACAGCTGCTAATTTTTTCTCTTTTCCACAGCTAGTAAACGTGCAAAAATCTTGTCCTTTCCCCCCTATCTCTCCATCTACCAAGTGGAGTGGGCAATCCATATCCCAGTTCCCCAGCTATTAAGTATGCTTGAATGAGGATCATTTTTAGTCAGTACCTTCATGCACATCTTGCAGTTAAACAATGCCATTCTATCCAAACACACTGCAGAAATAATTCAGTTTGAGGCTAGTGTAATTGCCCTGGCTCAATGCTACGGAATTCTGGGAACTGTAGTTTTGTGAAACATTTAACTTTCTCTGGCATAGAAGCACAGAATCATAGAGTTGGAAGAGATCACAAAGGCCATCCAGTCCAACCTGGATGCACTGCCTGCACTGAGCCAGGGCAGTTAAAGCAGTCTCTAACTGAATTATTCCTGCAGTGTGTTTTGGACCTTACTCTCAGGAACTGTGTGTTTAAGCAGGTCATTATATGGCTAAGGCATGCTTGCCTTTCTTAAAGTGATTTTATATAGTAAAACAATGGCACAAGTGCATAATCTTTCTGGAAACTACCCCATCCACAGGACTTCCAGAGGCAAGGAAATACATTAGAATAGATTGAGGATGAAATGGAGTTGGAAGAAACATTCAGTTCTCTCTGCATGTCTTCTGGCACAGAAGTGGTGATCTGTAGGTTTATGAGTGTTAGTGTTAGTTGCAGTGTCATGAATGTCTGCCTGGACAAACATTTTGGTAGTTTTATCAATAAGAATGGCAAGCGTCTGCCTCCAGAAAACTTACAGTCTGAAGTTTGAGAATTCAGAAAACAACCAATATGAGACAGTACTGTTAGATATCTTGAAGCTTTCACATGACTGACATGAGGACTAAAGAGTTAAGCCAATGGTACTCAAACTTTTTACCCTTGGGACTCCCCTTTACATCTACATGCAGACGTTGTGCCCCCTTCAATATAGTATATGAGTAAAAATATTTTGTTTTAGTGTGCATATTTTCTTTTGAATATTCATGTATATTCTTATTTTAACATTTCCTTATAAAATCATTCAAGTTAGAACAGTTTTACCTAAGTAAATTCAATATTTAACTGAACACATGTGTAAATTTTACACATTAAAAAGTTTTGGAAGAAAAGGAGGAAGAGAGATTAGGGCCTCCAAGTCTCATGCCTCCTGGGGGTTCCACCCCCACTGTTTGAGAACCACTAGGTTAAGCAAAAACCTTCATAAAAAATCTTTAAGTTTTGAGGCAGGATTTGAAGGGCAAAGAGGGAAATTATAAGATATACATTCTGGGTTGAATTTCAGGCACAAAGAGCAACGAGAGTATGAGCCAAATAGTTTAAGATGACAAGAGACCTTCAGGTGGCTCAGCAAGACAGAACTGCAGGAGCAGAGGTCATGGCAAAGGATGTAAGGCCAGGAAGACAGAGTGGTGCAAACCCTTGGAGACCTTATGAAGGTTGGATTTGAAGGGCAGGCAACATTCTTTCTCTCTCTCTCCTTCTCCCCCCACCGTCCCTCAGGAGCTTAATATCCTGTCATCCTCAGTTGAATTCAGCTTTGTCTTTCGAGGCTATTGAAGCTTCTGCAGGATGGATATGTCTTTACATTCCAAGGAGGGGTGTGTGTGTGTGTGTGTGTGGGTGTGTGTGTGTGGGTGTGTGTGTGTGGGTGTGTGAAAGAGCACCCTGCTCATGGATTCAGAATGTATGCTTCCCTCTTCTTCCTAATTCCCTCCCTGCTTACTTTCACCATGCTGCCTGCCAAGAGGCTTGGAACACCAATCAATTGTTTTTCCCACTCAATAGTCAGATGGTGCCACCAGTGCACCTCCCTGCCCCCGTTGCGTTAGAGCTGAGCTTCCAATTTAGCCAGTGTGCTCTGAGATCAATATGCCAATCTTTAGCGTGCTCTCTGTTTTTTTACTCTTGCAGCCAACCTTGAACATTAGTGGCAGCAGGAGCTGGCATGAGCTGCCTGCACCCCTTGTGCTAATTATTACGAATTCTGGTACAGTCTAGAAATTGGCTGAGCAGTTCCTTTTTGTTGTCCTGGAAGTAGGGAAGGTCAAAGTGTGAGAATAAAGTAGTTCAGCTCAATGAAACTTTATTGACATGGTGAGTGATGCACTGTGACATAATTGACAAGAGTTTATAAAACTGATGAGTAATTTCTTGTGTTTCTTCATATTTGTGATATTGGAGGACAATCACTGTCCCTTGCAATCTCCCCTTGGTAACAGTCACTGTTCGCTCAATTTTAGCAGCACTTTGTGTCTTCCATGTTCTGTGGTTGCCCTCAGGGCCCAACTCAATGTTTCATGCAAGATCTGCAGCTGGATCTCTGAATGTAATTTTCTCCTTCTAAAAGAAACTGCAGGGGGATTTAAATCAGGAGTACAGAGCAGAGAGAGAGGCTCCCAACCCTTCATCACCCCACCACAGCTTTATTGAAATTGTTATTCATCAGATTTATCCTAGTGTGTTTTCAAAAATGTAACCGTGTTGGAAAGAACTAAAGGCTCATCTACACTGGCCAGAACACTCTGGGTTGCCACCTGGAGTATTCTAGCCCTGAATTTGCCACTTACCTTGCTCTCTTCCCCGAGTGATGGAGGGGCAGCTACCTTCTCATACATGATCCCTGCTATTGATGCTGGGCTCCTTGTTCTGATCTCAGATCAGTTTGTGCCTGCAGTAGAGCCTTGGGCAACAAATGGGGCCCACAAGTTAAAAGGCAGCTGCCCATCATTGCTGAACCCCCCCCCCCCCAAAAAAAAGGAAGCAAAAGAGTTTTTAAAATGTGAGTTCAAAAATGCCGTGAATCGGGTGCGTGCACCATGGAAAAAGCCTAGAGGTTTCTGCTCTGTGTCATGTAAGCAGGACACAAGTAGCTAGGGAGGGAAAACTTGGGTTAAAACACTCATGTAGACAAGGCCTATGAGAAGACAATGTTGAAAAATGTATATAAACCTGTCCATCTCATGGCAGAGGACTAAAGGACTTCTTGAGTTTAATTAAAAGCTTGGAGAAAGACATCATAGCTTTATGGGATGTTTAACATTCTTATAAATTATGGGTGGGAATCATGCAATGACATTTTTTGTGCCCTGAGGCCCCTTCTGGACGCCAAACTATAAAAAGTATATTGGCTGGATATGGTCAGTATATGGGCACTACTGCCCTAAGAAGCCTCTAGGAGTGGTGATGCTAATTTAAAATAATGTTCAGTGTCCCTCATGCCTTGTTTGCACCTCCCCAATCCCCTTCTTTTTTTAAAAAAAATGAATTTATCTATGCTAAATCTAGTACTATGCAAAATAATTGCAACCATGGAAGTTGTATCTAGAAAAAATAGGCAAGTCTTCACAAAGACACATCTTTACCTGAAAATTAGCCAAAGATAATTTCTGGATATGACCTGAAGTCTAATTCAGTGTTCATTTCTAGAACTTTTGACTGATGGGGGAAGGGTGAGATTGGGAAGTTTATGTTTAGATGCTGCTGCCATTCCAGTTAGTATTTTTGACTGAAAAGGAAAATGTCCATCAGTTCCCAATAGGTCAAAATGCCATAATGAGGAACTGTGGTCTCTTTAGTGACAAGGAATAAATGCTATTGTATGTCTGATGAAGGGGTAGTCAATGGTCTGTGATTCTGGATTCCATGTGGATGAGATAATGTTGCCAGAGTAGTATACTCCATGGACTGATAATTAAAGCAGAGAAACAGGAGAAGGCAGCAAACATCAAAATATAAAGGAGCGCAAACTGCTAGGAAGAAGAAACTACCTGAGATTTTGATATTGTCCTATTAAGTTTGTGGGGGGGGGGGGTGTTGGCAAAACTGTATGTGCAGTCGATAGCTAATACTGGAAAAACATTTGCCTCCTAGTAGTTTCAGAGAAAGGTAAGCTCCTGGACTGGTGAGAAATGCTTGGGTGTTTTGTAAAGATCAGAGACTGTTAGCCTAGTTGCATATTTATAACAGAACAAGTTTGTTCCTCTTCCTTGGCTGAATATGTTCCTGAGAAGCCAGAGGACATCCTTAGAAACACATTACGAAAGATGGGATTTAGCAAGAAGTTTAGAACCAGCAGAATGAAGGAATGTAGAAAACAGGGCCAAGAGATTGGAGAGATTTAAAAGTTGGCATAAGAGGCTTATGATAAATACAAAAAGGATAAGACAGCCACAGAGAAAAATGAGACATTGTCAAAGCACTAAGCTGTCCTCCAGCCAACCTCTGTGACATCAGAACAGGTAATCCAATAGCTACTGAGATAAGTTGCCACCGTGATGGAGCAGAATAACCATCACTGTTCATAACCATTATAAGAGTAATGAAGCCAAGGTGAAGGAAATCACTTGCTTTGCCTTTTCAAAATACTCAGGATGGTGATGAAATTTGTATTCCCATACAAATCCCATAATTTAAGTTCCCCTGCTGAAAAGGCCCTGCTATTACTCTTTTAATGATGCCTCCTGCTTTCACCTTCCAGATGGAAGAGCTTTCAGCCATGCCTCTGCACTTGATCTTTCAAAACAAGAGGACTCAAACAGTCTATATTCCACATAGTAAGGAGCTGTTATGTTTTGAGAGTGTTTTGGGCAAGACAATTTTACCCATGGTGTGAACTGCTTCTGCAGAGCTTCTGTCAGTCTATTTATATATTGTTCCTATATTGTTGCATCTTGAAGGTGTGAAATGAGCTACAGTTACATTTGATATTCATAAGGCTACTTTAAAATCCTTTTCATATATATATTCTTGCAACTAAAGCATAATTCAAATTGATTTGTCATGTTCAATTTATTTTAAAAAAAAAACTATTTTCCATCTTAACATTCTAAGAGCTCTTGTGCAGAATGTGACTCTTAATTGTCCATTTAGCTTGATTAGTAACAAAAGTAGAATTCAATTAGCGTGTGACTCAATATTCATTAGCTTAATTTGTGTTAGGCAACCAAAATTTTCCTTTCAGCTTTAAAGCTAGTTGGACATGGGCTTAAATTTTCTTTCACCTTTCTGTATGGTGTTTTTGACATTTCATTGTTTACATCTTTCCATCTCACTCTTCCCATTGATTCTTCTGTTACCAGAAGCAGAAGAGAACTATGATTTGCCTAATGAGCGCACAGAGGGATTCAACAGCATAGTAGTGGTTAATTCAGTGGGTTTTGTATTTGGTAAGATGTAGGTATGGGTACCATAGACTTATAACTTGCTGTATGTTTTATGAAAATTGCTAATGTAGAGAACAGTTGGTACTCGGTAATGAATACATTATTAGATTCAGTAGAACCAAGAATTTATACAATAAAACAACAGCTGAGATGGACCATTTGGAACACTGAAAAGCAGTGTGAATGAATCAGAACACCTAAGGTGAGCATTTTTTGTAAAGTCTGGTTTCAATTTTGAGAGTGGAGTAATGGACAAAAGGCAAGAGCTCTTGTGTCTTGCATTGTGATTTTTTGCAACATTTTAGTTACACTAAGTCAAGTTTGCATTTAATATAATTTTCTGTGTAAATTATAACCTGCTCTTGCTTTGCCTTTGAATCCTCAAACGTTTAGTTTAATAAATGGTTAATGTATGTGCCTTTACAATGACATGTGAAACATATTTATTTAAGTCTGTGTGCGGCAACTGCTGAGGATTAAGGAATCACATCCTCCCCCCTCCCGCCCCGGATTCCTCTATTTTATTTCATTTTATACTTTTTGGATTTCCCTCCCATGCCCCCTGCCTTCAAAAAACTATTGGGAATAGTTTTACCATGTTTTGGAACCTACCTAGACTGTTTTAGGTCCAGAAGACAGCTTTTTTAACCCAGAGGTCAACTTCCTGGTTGGAGAAAAGAAAAGAAAGAACCCCCTAGCCTTGAGACACCTGAGTGGCAAAATTGCCCTCTGTCCTGGACTGCAGCCAGCACACACAAATATACGCCAATAAGGATGGCTCAACAAGGTAATTAGCTATGCATCTGGAAATAGTCCACAAACCTTGCAGGGAGTGAGAGAAAGAGCAAACCAAAAGCCAAAGCCAACGTCAGGATAACAGGGATCACAATAGTCAGTCCAGTCCAGGGTCAGGTCAGCCAGAGGGTAGCAATAGTCCAGTCCAGTCCAAAGTCATCAAGGCAACAAGGAGTCAAGATACAGGGAGCCAGTGCAGGCAGTAATCACACAAAAGGATCATGCAATAAACTCTGGCACCGAGTTAGCATCTCACAGGTGGTTAAGTAGGAGATTCCCTCCTCGGTGCCAGCTGAGGCTTGTTTGCCAATTGTCTCTCAGCAATCCTCTTGGACTTGCGTCTGCCAGCACTTTCAGCCCTGCGCTGCCTAAAGGAGGGAACCTCCAAGCCTGGTTCCTCCCCAGAGTCACCACTAGGCTGCTGTACCACCAGAGGAATCTCACCAGCACTAGGACCTGGCTGAGCCTCCCCCTCTGGGGCTGGGAGATCAGGGCTGGCTTCTGGCAGAGCAGGATGCACTGGAGGAACCCCATCCTCCTCCTCCGAGACCTGCTCTTGGCTGGCCATGACACCCTCATGCCTCTAAGGATCATGAGGACATTTTAAGGTTTTAAAAAATGCAGAAATATTTTGCGGTGCTGGATGGTCTCATAGACCTAAATAACAGGCAGAGTATCAGTAACTCTAAGGCTGTACTTTCAAGACCCTTGGTTTATAAGGAGAACTGGTCTGAACTCATCTAAATTATGGACAGCAAATGTTTCTACACACATGTAACTAGGGAGCACACAGATAGAGGATATCTCAGCTCAGATCCTTATACCGTCAAAGGTCAGCAAGATTTATACCAATAGCTGTTATTACATTGGGTTGTTAGTATAAACCTTGCCTACCTATTGAGGTATAAGTGGCTGAGTTGAGCATGATAATGATATAATGATGAAACCAGGAGGCACTCTGCACTTCTCTAGATGCTTTTATGTAGTCAATCCAGTAAAAAGAAGTTCAGGTGATTTTTTGGAAATATACCTGGAAATTGCATCTTCAGGCTTATTTTAGAACTACCTTTGTCTATTGTTGTTGCTTTTAGGTAATGCTTTTATGTTTGAGTATTTTATGTTAGTGTCTAGTCTTGAGAATGTCCCGACATATCCAAAATGTTCTAGCATTTCTGGACCCTGATGTACCATCTATCCATCCATTATTGTCACCTTCCTTCATAGAGGAAGTGCTCTTGATGCCATCGATTCTCTGCCTTACCCTATGAATGACTGTATTTGTATAATTGTCTTACTTGTTTTTATCTATTTTTATGAGATGTTTTTAATAGTTTATAGTCTGTAAACCGTTTTGATCTAAGGAAAAACGGTATACAAATAAAATTTATTATTATTATTATTATATTATTATTATTCATAGGAAGAATTTATTTTATTTTTTTAACACCAGACTCTGCATCCTGGAGTTGAACTACATGGAGTTTGGGGGGGGGGGGGAATGTACACCTCAGACTTCACTTTTGCAGCACATGTAGACAACAAACCCCAGTTGTTACTGCCTTTGACCCCTGGTAGTACAGTATCTTAGAACTCCCAGACAGGCTAATTTGAGGGTGATTTTCACCTGAAAATGGTTCCAAAACAGCCACATATGCAGCAGTTTAGCTTTTTCACTGCCAGTACCCCAATCCCAATCAGCCAAAATAGTGTGCCTGGACATACCAGTGTGGCCCAACATACAGCTTGAAGTACCTGTGGCCCTCTAGATGTTGATGAACTGCTACTCTCATCATCCCTGGCCATGGGATGGGGACTGATGTAAGTTGATATCCAACAAAATACCCCCCTGATATGAATGACATGACCTGTATGTGTATGATCCCTGCCTTGCTTGTTGTTGCTATTGTTATTGTCTGATGTTGGTTATTTTATTGTTTTTAGCTGCTTTTAATTGAATTTTGTTGTAAACATTTTGTGCTTTTATTTAGTCTGTAACCCCGCTTTGATCCACCGGGAGAGGCGGGGAAACATAAATAAATTTTATTATTATTATTATTATTATTATTATTATTATTATTATTATTATTATTATTATTACTAAAATCCAGAGGAGCATAGGTTCCCCTTCTTGTATATCTGTGGTACAACAAGTGTATAAAAAAGAACTCACTATACCAGACAGTCTTACCTGTGCAATTCTAATCTTGTTTAGAGAACTATCCCAGTACTTTCCCCCTGTTATTCCTCTTCTCTGAGGAGGTCACTGGTTCCTGACCCTGAAAAGCAAGCAAATGTAGGGCAGCCCAGGATGCATATGGACGCATGCCTGCACCATCTGATGCCCAAAAAGAAGTGTGAAATTTGGCATGAAATGTGCACTCAGCCCAGAGCTGTAGGGGTTACTTCATCCTGTCCCATGCCTCATGCATTGTTGTTCTGCTTTACATTTTGCTGGCAGAAAGAAATACGTACTCACTGAAAGCCATAGAATTGGTAGATTATGCCAAGGCATCAGATGCTGGCCAGGAGGGATATGGTTTTTTTGTTTTGTTTTGCTCTTCTCTCTCTCTCTCTCTCTCCCCCTCCGCCCTACTTTTGGGGAATACAGAGTTGGCAGATTGCCTCTTTGCTGTATTTGATGCTTGTTCTTTGGAAAATGAGCACACTCTTGGACAAAGTGCCTTAGCTTAAAAAAGTTAATTTGGAGGGCAACGGCCTTCCTAGCTAGTGAGACCACTGTGTGGAGTCCCTTGGAGATTATACGAATTCATGTTCAAGAGAGAATTATCCCAAGCTCTACTTATACCTTAGTTTGTTGGGATGGCCAGGATGCTGTAGACTCTACTACTGCATCAACACTGCAAAGTTGGAGGAGAACAGCACGTAAAAGCCACATTTCAAGGTTTGCTTGGTGAGGATGCGTGTGAGAGCCTTCCCACTGGAACTCCCTTTTATAGGAGACTAAGCTGGCCCCCTTCCTGCTCAACTACTGTCGTCAGGCAAAGACCTTTCAGTTTATGCAGGCTTTTTTTAAATTAGTAATTGTTTGCATGGAGACTTCTTACGGGAAGGAAGGGCGCTTTGTTTTTTAAACTTTTATATACTTTTTAATGATTTTATGTTGTTTTAAAACATATTATTTTATGTTATTTATAAAATAACATGTTATCTTAATGTGATGATTTTAATTGTGTTTTAAAATTGTATTGTTTTTATTTTATTCTTTTATGAGCCACCTTGGATCTTAAACCAGGAGAAAGGCAGCGTATACAGTCAGCTCTCTGCATTTGCGGGTTTCAGATTTGTAGTTTTGACTATTTGCAACTTCATAGCTGCTGTTTAACAAGGTCAAACTCTTTACCCCCTCCTTCTCACCCTTTCTCCCAGCCAGTCAAAAGCTACACCATACATTCTCTTGCTTTGCCAAATTTTGCATCCTCTTAATTTCCAAAGTTATTCACTTTGAATCCAATGTTTGCAGCCACCACTGCAGAGGACCCAATTTCTCTCCCCTCACCTCCCCCTCCCAGCCAGTCAGAAGCAACACTGTACATTCTCTTGCTTTGCCAGACTTTGCATCCTCCTCATTTCCAAAGTCCTTCCAGTGTTTGAATCTAATGTTTGAAGCCACTACCACAAAGAAAAATTATGGTGTTGCTTTTGTTTGGCCTGGAGGGGCGGGAAGAGGAGAGGAGTTGGATCCTCCCTTGTGGAGTCTGCAAACATCAGATTCAAAGGGAAGGACTTCGGAAATGAGTAGGATGAAAAATTTGGCAAAGCAGGAGAATATACAGTGTTTTTTCACTGGCTGGCTGGGAGGGCTAAGAGAAGTGGGAAGAGAGAAGGTGGATCTTCTGCGGCTATGACTGCCAACATCCAGTGGAAAGTGGAAGCACTATGGCAATGTTGGGGAGACTCCACACGACGCACACCTCAACTCCACCCCCAGGCCAGTGTGATGCCACATGCCACACCACACGGTGGGCGGTGTCACGGCACTCCGCTGTTACTGTGTCTAGATGATGCAGTGCCAAAGGAGCACCAAAAAGCTATGGCACCCTTTTCCCGGTGCAGAAAGGAGCCACTTTTTGCAGCTTGTTTTTGCACCACAGAAAAATGAGATTGGGGATACGGCATGCAGCTGCCACAGCCCCGATCTGGCACTAGAAGGAGCAGCTGCAGTCACCCTTAGGTGACTGCAGCTTAGGTGACTGTACAGCCCCTAAGTTTTGTATAGTTGCAAAGTTATAGGTGGTGCTCTTGATGGGGGAGGGCTCTTTATCATTCATCTTGGGGATGGGCTAGCATATTTGTTGTTTTTCCACTTTTGAAGGGGTTCTCTGCCCCTAACCCCCACAAATGTGGAGGGGTGACTGTAAATAAATGAAATAATGGCTTGTTACAGACTGCCAAAATAAAGCTGCTTCGGGTCTCTTTGGAGGTATGCTGTTTAAATGATGCATGCATCCTAAGAATCCGGAAGCTGAACCAAAGCTGCACTCCAGTGCTTAGGAATGGAGTGTGGCTTTGGCGCGACCTCTAGACCCATGCATCATTTAAATAGCATAACTCCAAAGAGACCCGAAGCAGCTTTATTTTGGCAGTCTATAACAGGCCAATAATAATGATAATAATAGTGGGGGTTTGGACATAAGTGCTACTATGCAAGTTATCCCAGGAAGCTACAACCCACAAAGAAGCTAAATATACTCTTGCTCTTGATCTGAACAAGGAATCCAGTGTGGCATAGTGGTTAGAATGCAGAACTAGGACTGGGGTGATCTCAATTTAAATTCCCATTTGGGCATAGAATGACCTTAGTTCTCTCACTATCTCTTTCAGTATAATCAAGAGCTTGGAAAAATGACTTTTTTTGACTGCTACAGGATATAAATCTAACAGATGAATAAAATAAATAAGATCAGGGTTAAGGCATCAAAGAGTCATGAGATGGGTGAAGGGTACCATGTCTTAGACATTTGGTCCCAAGACTTGAGAAATCCTTTTCCGGTCCAGAGACTTGAGAACTCTTTTTTTTTTCTGCTATAGGATTTAAATCGGAAGCCATCAGACTGCCTGAAGCTAGAGAAAGAAGATTTATATATGATGGGTGTGTAGGATGTGTGTGGTGGCAGGACATGGGGTATACTGTACATAATGTTGGACTAGCTTAGTCCAGACAGTCCATGGAGTTATGTGCTTGTGGCAGTAGCATGTGGGAACTGCCTGTGTGACCCAGGAGCAGCTGGTGAACGTACCCAGCCAAATGCTGTGCAGTCCTTTATTTCAGGCAGCTAGTGGTACTGTCGAGTTGAAGGCCATAGTAGTTGTAGTATAGCATGTAGCTAGCACTGCTGGACCAGGAGAAGGAGGAAGAGCAGCGAGGAGTCCAATCTGCACTCAATAAAACCAGAAGATGAATTGCAGAAGGAGACTGTGGAAACAACTTGAGAGACAGCAAGGAAGGGGCACAGTTACTTCTCCTGATATGCCCTTTTTGCTGCTAAGTAGGCTGGAGAAGTTGAGAGTGGGGCAGCTGTGCTGTTTTTTGGTTTTTTTAAAATCCTTCCTCACTCTGTTGTTTCTCAAGTAGAGCGATGGCCAGGAGTGCTTGGTACCAACTTCGGTTGATACGCCAACTATGTCCCTACCTGGACCAAAAGGACCTTGAAGCAGTGGTACATGCACTGGTAATCTCTCGTATAGATTTCTGTAACGCGCTCTATTTGGGGCTACCTTTGTGCCAAGTTTGGAAGCTTCAACTGATTCAAAATGCAGTAGCCAAATTGGTCACCAGTACATCTAGGTTTGACCACATAACACCAGTGCTAAAATCTCTTCACTGGCTGCCAATGAGTTTCCGAGAGCAATACAAGGTGTTGGTTATTACCTTTAAAGCCCTACATGGCTTTACTTGCGGGAACGCCTCTCCCTACGTAATCTGCCCCGCACACTTAGAACATTGGGGAAGAATTTGTTGCAATACTGTAACACTCGATTAACCACAACTTCCCATAGAGCATTTACCACCACAGCCCCTAAATTATGGAATGGTCTACCGGAAGAGATCCGTCTTATTACCACCTTAGATGCCTTTAAGAAGGCACTTAAAATGGATCTCTTCCGGCGGGTTTATCCATTGGATTTTGTATAGAGATGATGTTTAAGGCTCCACCCTAATTATGATGGTATATGATGCGATGATTTGATGTTTTAAGAAACTGGTAGGGATGTGTAATTCAGTATTAGTATTTTATTGATTGTTTAGATTGTATTGTATTATTTTAATGGTGTAATTCCACTTCGATCCTTGGAAGAGGCAGGATATATAAATAAAATTATTATTATTATTATTATTATTATTATTATTATTATTATTATTATTATTATTATTATTATTATCTCAGCTATATAATTTGCCCCATAGTTCTAGTGGAATAATTTAGATGTTGGAAGTAACACAGGAGCAAAAGTGTTAAAGGTTGCCTCATAATGCTACTGTCCCCACTCTTATTTATTCTCAACTTTTTAACTAAAGATGTTGGTGATCTAATCACCAGTTTCCCATCTCCTACTTTTTGGCAATGAATGTGTTCGGTACTGAAGGGTTACATGAGAGTGTATATGTGCTCAGGGTGTGTGTATGAGAGCATCTTGATGCAGCTGCCTGTAAGTGAGTTGGCTCATTCTCCTGAGTGATTTGCTTGCCCTGTAGCTGATTTCATTTATTTTATCTCCTTTTAGTTCTTGCTTTGTCCTTTTTACACATTTTGAGTTTAGCATATGTTAGATTGAGCTGTTCTGACCTGATACAGAATATTAATGTTTCTGTACCTTGATGGTAAAGGATTTGTGAATGTAAGTAACAGCTGTATAGAGTGTTGTTTTTTTCTTTGCTTAAATAAATTGTATACCACTCTTCATAAAATTAGATTTTTAAAATTTATAAAACACTAAATTAAATGTAAAGCAAACAGTTGTGCAAGTATTTATTTTCTTAAGGCTCACTGGTCTATATAAAAAAATTGGTAAATAAAAGCTCCTGACTTGGCAACCAGACTTTTACCTCCTAAAAGCAGGCTAACCTGTGACATCATCAAGTCATGCTTTGTAAGTCTCAGTCTTTGAGATGCTGAAGCCCTGGCAAACCTAGGCCAGAACTAGCTGGACAGAGGGATTAAAGCAGGGGAAATTCAGCCCTCCAGAGGTTTTGGACTACAACTCCTATAGTCCTTACCATTGGCTATGCTAGTTGTTGCTTCTAGAAGCTAAAGTCCAAAACATCTGGGGGGCAAAAATTCCCATCACAGATGAAAGGTAGTCATAGTATGCTTGGAAATGTGAGCTTTGTCATTCAGTGGTGACTAAGCAGGAGTATCAAAGAATTGCCATTGAGAAGCACCAGCAAAACATATAGTAACCTTGAACAGCTTAGCAAGATTGTTGCCTGATCCTTGACAGTACTTTCCTGTTACTTTGGCAGGGCAGGACATTGTGGGATGTTGCAGACAATCTTTCTTGCTTTCTCAGCATTGACTTATTAGGCTGAGGTGAAGAGACTGCTCTCTCGTGCCCCCCCCTCATTTCTCCTTCTCTTTTTCCCCTCTCTCTTTTTAACCCTGTGGAGATTAGTAGTAGAGCAGCTGGGTGTTTGGGCTGAGGGGAGCCCTGAGGTTGCTGCAAGAGCAGTTTAATCTTGTGCTTGTTCTCCCCTGCATTCCTCCACTACTCAGCCCTCCCAAGGGAGTCTCTTTCTTTGCTTCAAAATTTTCTTACTGCGATGATTATTCTTCCTGCTCTGGCATCAGTTACAGTGACAGCAGCCGGGGAGAGCAGGGCGATCGGAACAAATTTCTCATAAAAAGGAGCTAAGTTGATGAAACCATTACAGTGCATGCATCCTGTACTCGATCATTGTGACACAAAAGTGGGGTGTGTGGGGGCAATGAGCGTGCATGTGCACATGCACTCATGCGCACGCACACACATACATAAATATACAGAGACTCCAGAGCACTAGTCAGCATCCCTACAGGCAATCTGGGCCACATTCTGTCCCTTTTAAAAAATGTCCACTGTCCCTCTGTAGGTTTTCTCTCGTAGCCATTCTTGCCTGTGATATGAGCTTGAAGCAGGTGCCCATCTCCCAGCAACCTATCCTGCTCTTGTTTGGCCAGTATGAGTGCTAAAACTTGGAAGAAAGGGTCACCTCCATCACCCAGTGACTGTCATTCCAAACCTAAACATGTGGGTTGTGGTGGGGGTGCCTTTTGACGTATTCCTTTAATCATACAAGACAAGGGGGAAATGAAAGTGGTTGACAGATCTCAGTCCTTGCCCTAGTACAGAAGTAGGATTCATGTGGCCCTCATAATGGTTTTGAACTGCAAGTCCTAATGATCATCATCTTGGGCTATGCTGGATAGGATTAGTGGGAGTTGAAGTGCAACATCATCTGGAGGGCTACGCAATTTTCAGTACTTCAGTACCCTGCTCCAGTAATTTATCCAGCTTTTCAATTGTTACATAAGATGCATGAAGGGGTAGGTATGCTTGTGTGTGTACAGAGATGTGCATGTCTTACTTTCATCTCTCTTCCATGCCAAGTGGGATTGCAGAAATCATGTCATGTAGTGGTTTCAGTGTGGGATTTCAACTTTGATGATCAGGGTTTGATTCCCTCTCAGCCATGAAACCCACTGGGTGACTCAGGGGAGGGCAATGGCAAAACCTCCTCCAAACAAATCTTGCCAAAAAAATTGCATTATAGCGTCATCTTAGGGTTGCCATAAGTCTGAAACAACTTGAAGGTGCACAAGAAATAGTAGAACCTAGGCACCATTTTGAACGGACTGCTTCATTCTGCAGGTCATTCTGAGCCATATTGGCTTACGGCAGCTTATATCACTGACATGTCTGCACCTTTTCAATGTACTTGCATCTCTTCTGCCACAGCGTGGCCAGTCTTATGGTGCCAAGTAGCCCTTGACAGCCTGGGGACGCCTGCTCACCTTTTGCTGCTGTATAGCAGTTGACCAGTCAGGCCCAGCTCCATCAGGGCTAGCCTGAAAGAAGAGACTCCTCCCTCCATAACTGTCTTCTTCTGG
Organism: Sceloporus undulatus; assembly: GCF_019175285.1. NCBI lineage: Eukaryota > Metazoa > Chordata > Lepidosauria > Squamata > Phrynosomatidae > Sceloporus > Sceloporus undulatus. The sequence goes on along the minus strand of NC_056523.1, from coordinate 145,572,359 downwards.
CCTGCGAGGGAGTTGACCAAGCAGGCCCAGCTCCACCAGGGCTAGCCTGAAAGAAGAGACTCCTCCCTCCATAACTGTCATCTTCTGGCCTATGAGGGAGTTGACCAGGCAGACCCAGCTCCAACAGGGCTAGCCAGGAAGAAGAGACTTCTCCCTCTATAACTGTTATATTCCGGCTTATGAGGGAGTTGACGAGGCAGACCCAGCTCCAACAGGGCTAGCCTAGAAGAAGAGACTCTTCCCTCCATAACTATCTTCTGGCCTATGAGGGAGTTGACCAGGCAGGCCCAGCTCCACCAGGGTTAGCCTGGAAGAAGAGACTACTCCTTCCATAACTGTCATCTTCCATCCTATGAGGGAGTTGACCAGGCAGGCCCAGCTCCACCAGGGCTAGCCTGGTTAGAAGAGACTCCTCCCTCCATAACTGTCATCTTCCTGCCTGCGAGGGAGTTGACCAGGCTCCACCAGGGCTAGCCTGGAAGAAGAGACTCCTCCCTCCATAACTGTCATCTTCCGGCCTATGAGGGAGTTGACTAGGCAGGCCCAGCTCCACCAGGGCTAGCCTGGAAGAAGAGACTCCTCCCTCCATAACTGTCATCTTCTGGCCTATGAGGGAATTGACCAGGCAGGCCCAGCTCCACCAGGGCTAGCCAGGAAGAAGAGACTCCTCCCTCCATAACTGTCATCTTCCTGCCTATGAGGGAGTTGACCAGGCAGGCCCAGCTCCACCAGGGCTAGCCTGAAGAAGAAGAGCCCTCCCTCCAGTCCATCTGCCTTGGTCCAGCCTCAGAGGGAGAGAAGAATGCTGGACCTGATCCCTTCCCCCCCTCACCATTCCCTTCTCCTTTTCATAGAATCATAGAATCATAGAATTGTAGAGTTGGAAGAGACCACTAGGGCCATCCAGTCCAACCCCCTGCCATGCAGGAAATCCAAATCAAAGCATCCCTGACAGATGGCCATCCAGCCTCTGTTTAAAGACCTCCAAGGAAGGAGACTCTATCACCCTCCGAGGGAGTGCATTCCACTGTCGAACAGCCCTTATTGTCAGGAAGTTCCTCCTAATGTTCAGATGGAATCTCTTTTCCTGTAGCTTGCATCCATTGTTCCGGGTCCTGTTCTCTGGAGCAGCAGAAAACAAGCTTGCTCCCTCTTCAATATGACATCCTTTCAAATATTTAAACAGGGCTATCATATCACCTCTTAACCTTCTTTTCTCCAGGCTAAACATCCCCAGCTCCCTAAGTCGTTCCTCATAGGGCATGGTTTCCAGACCCTTCACCATTTTTGTCGCCCTCCTTTGGACACGCTCCAGTTTCTCAATGTCCTTTCTGAATTGTGGTGCCCAGAACTGGACACAATATTCCAGGTGGGGCCTGACCAGAGCAGAATACAGTGGCACTATTACTTCTCTTGATCTAGACACTATACTTCTATTGATGCAGCCTAAAATCGCATTGGCCTTTTTTAGCTGCTGCATCACACTGTTCACTCATGTTCAACTTGTGGTCTACTTGGACTCCTAGATCCCTTTCACACGTAGTTTCATTCAGCCAGGTGTCACCCATCCTATATCTGTGCATTTTATTTTTCTGTCCTAAGTGCAATACCTTACATTTCTCCGTGTTGAATTTCATTTTGTTAGCTTTGGCCCAGCTTTCTAGTCTATTCAGGTCATTTTGGATCTTGATCCTGTCCTCTAGGGTATTAGCTATTCCCCCTAATTTGGTGTCATCTGCAAATTTGATAAGTATGCTCCCAATTCTGTCATCCAGGTCATTGATAAAGATGTTGAATAGCACTGGGCCCAGGACAGAGCCCTGTGGGACCCCACTGGTCACTTCTCTCCAGGATGAAAAGGAGCCATTGCTGAGCACCCTTTGGGTTCGGCCGGTCAACCAATTACAGATCCATGTAACAGTTCCTTTGTCTAGCCCACATTTTACAAGCTTGTTTGCAAGCATGGCAGGGGGTTGGACTGGATGGCCCTAGTGGTCTCTTCCAACTCTACGATTTTGTGTCGTGTCTTTTTAGATTGTAAGCCTGAGGGCAGAGAACTGTCTATTCTCCCCTCTGTTGTAAGCCGCCCGAATTCCCAGTGATTGGGCAGCATATAAATTATTATTATTATTATTATTATTATTATTATTATTATTATTATTTATAAATTATTATTATTATTATTATTATTATTATTATTATTATTATTATTATTATTATTATTATTATTGCTCAGCAGGAACCAGGTGGGTGGCAGGTTACATATCTCTGTTCCTCCGTTTCTTGAAGATAGAAAATGTCTGTCTTGACAGTTTAGGTGTAGAGTTTGAGGCCCCTTCCCCTGTGATCCTGATCAGGATTTCTGGAGAGGAAGATATTCTAATTCTCTTCCCCACCAGCCATTTTCCACAGGCAAGATAACTATTCTCTAGATAGGTATATGCATGCATACCACCTGGGCAATTTATGCTTAGATTCCCCACCACTAAGAGCCAGTGGACTTCTGGGCTGCTGCCACACTGTGGAATCCTTAGATTTGTAGTTTGTTGTGGCACCAGAGCTCTCTGACAGAGAAGGCTAAATGTATCACAAAGCTAATTCCATAGCACTGAGCCATTGAAGATGAAGTGGTGTCAAACCTCTTTCATTATTCTGTGCAGATGAAGCCCTGGTTTCAAATCTCCACTTTGCTATAAAGTGCACCAGGTAGTCTTGGGAGACAATGGCCATCTCTTCCTTAGCCTAATCTATTTTAAATGTTCCTTGTGAGAATAAAATGAGGGAGTGGAAGAGAATGGGAAATAGAGATTGCAAAATTGACAAATGTTTCCATCTTTATTTTGAAAGTTATGGGGAGTATCTGGCTTGGCAACGTGACATTCTGGGAGAGGAGTTAGCCCTTTTCTCCTACTCTGTTACAGCACCGAAAGTTCTTGCAAGCTGCTATTTGCCATTTGGAATCTCCTCCTGTAGCATTGCTGCTGTTTCCTCTCCCCACTTCTTGTTGCTGTTCTGCCTATTATTTATACATCTAAAGGGGTTTAAATGAAATAAACTATAAAAACAAAATACAATATAATGAGGGTAAACGACAACTAATACAATTATAGCACTGCAATAACATATTGGTTAAATACAAAACCATTCCTCAGTGTGCCCAGTAATGAAACACTAAGAATTAAAAAGAAAGGTTTTAATAGATGCACAGAAGAGGAGGAGCTCAGAAAAACTTTGCAGAATAAACAATCCAGAGTTTTGGTGCCACCCCTGAAAAGCCTCTGTGCCCGTTCTTTGAGACGTCAGATCTGACTATGATGACACATGCCTTGATTACATCCTGTTTGGACGATTATGGCACATTTCACATGAAGCTGTTTTTGGAAAGCATTCAGAAACATCAGCAGATGCAAAATATTGCAGCTAGAATGCTGTCCAGGGCCAGTAATAGGGAGCATATACCTAACTCTCTTGTTGAAACAGCTTCATTGGCTACCAGTTCATTTCCGGGCATAATTCTAAGTGCTGGTCATGACCTATAAAGCCCTATACAACTGTCCGAAAGACTGTTATCTTCCCATATGAACCTGCTAGAGCCCTATGATCTTCAGGGAAAGGCTTTCTCTTGGTCCTGCCACCATCGCAGGCTCACCTGGTGAGGCTGCTTCCACCCTCTGGAATGCCCTTCCAAGGGAAGCTAGGCTGGACCCCTCCTTCCTTGCTTTCATCGACAAGCAAAAACAGTTTTATTCGGGCAGGCTTTTAATATATAATCATGGGATGGCTTTTATATAGGTGTTTGTTATATGGGGTGTGTACTGTAGTTTTTAAAGTATGTTTTAATTGTTTTTATTGTAATGTGTTTTTAAAGTATTGAGTCCTTTCTGGGAGAAAGGCGGAATATGAAATTAAATAAATAAATTTAATTTCACATAATGACAGGAAAACAAGCCATGTATATAAATCTGATTTTAAACTTTGGGCAGGATTTTAAGGGAGAAAAGTGTTCTTCAGATAACCTGGTTCTGAACTGTTAAGGACTCTAAAAATAGACAATCACAGCATTTATGGATACCTGCCCTCTTCCACCAGGTTTGTTGTTGTGGGCCTTCAAGTCATTTCTGATTTATGGCAACACGAAGGCAACCATATTATGGGTTTTTCTTGGCAAGATTTGTTCAGAGGGGCCTTCCTCTGAGGCTGAAAGAATGTGACTTGCCCAGGGTCACCCAGTAGATTTCCATGGCAGAGTGGGAAATTGAACCCTGGTCTCCAGAGTCCTAGTCCAACACTCCAACCACTATACCATGCTGGATCCAGGCTTATTGGAGGAAGTGAAGGGTTAAACCCCTAGTCCTCTGGCACCGAACCCTCTGAGCTAATTGTGCATCTTCCAATTGGAGATTTTTTGTGTAATAAGTAATAGTTGCACCCTTTTATATTATACTCATTTGCTGCTGAAAACATCAGTGCAACACTGTTGTTTCCCACACAACAACAACAACAAGTATAGCACCGCCCTCAGAAAGGCATGTAATCTGCTAATCTTATGTTTAGGTAGGACTAGCCCTGGCATTGTTGCCAGCAGTTAATAACTTGTCTTACTCTGGCACATTTCTTATTGAGTTCAGTGGTGCTACTCCAGAAGCTAGAAGTTAAGAATCGGTTATCTTCAAGCGTACCTTCCCACAGCAGAGTAATTACTGGGCTAGGAAAGTGGGTGACTTCATCTTTGCTGTACTCATTTATTTGTATGCATTTTTCTTTTTCCAGCTCATGAAGCTCTGCTGTCAGCATAGGACGACTCCTTCCAAGTGCTGTTTCAATTCTCTGTTATGTAACAGGCTTGTTTATCATTTTATCCATCACTTTGCACCTTGCGTGTAGTAGTAACTACAGTAAACCTGGGGGTTTTTTTCTGACCTGTACTGTGACTTTGCATAGAGCACCAGAGCTTGGGACAATTACTTTTTTTGGACTACAGATTCCACAGTCACCTTGGCTGAAAGGAGTATGCCAGTGAGAAAGCATAATCAGAGAAGAAAAGAGTTTGCCTAACCATGCACCAGAATATTAACAGAAGACTAGCAATCTTGTAGGTACAAGTGAACAATTACTTCTTTATTTTCCATTTTAAATCCCACTCCCATCCCTCACAGCTTTCCACACTCCAGTTCTCTCATGAATCCTTTCCTTTTCCTGGAACAGCCTTCTATAACCTGGTGCCCTCCAGATCTGTCAGATTACAATTTCCATTAATATGAAGTAGTATGGTCAATAGAAATGTTTAAAATTGGCTGATGTGTAGGGTACCTGGTCGGAAAAGGCTTCTGTAGAAGGCCCTCAACTCAGCTCCCTGCTCCCACTGTTCTTTCTTTCTGTCTCACCAAAGTGTATGTGTGTTTGTGTGCCTTCAAATCACCTATCAACATATGGTAACCCCACATATTCCATAGGGCTTTCTTAAGGCAAGGATTACTCAGAGGTAGTTTTGCCAGTTTCTTCCTCTAGAACAAATCCTTAAAAACATCTGATATTCAAACATTGCCTCACCACAAGCTATTTCCAGTGGGACAATTGATTCTATGAATAGAGAGATGGGGTAGCAATGGGAAGCCCTCTAAGCCCTGTGATAGCAAACTTTTACATGGGACACTTTGAAAAGCAAGCCCTGGAAACAGCACTGAAAAAGACCACAATTTGGTTCCAATATGTGGATGATACTTTCATCATCTGGAGCCATGGAGAAGAAGACTTGGCTGTATTCCTGAACCATCTGAATAACATCCACCCCAACATCCAATTGACTATGGAAAAAGAAAAGGAAGGAACACTGCCATTTTGGATGTCCTAGTCATCTGCAAACCGAACCAACGTTTGGGTCACACAGTACACCGAAAACCCACACATGCAGACAGATATCTGCACAAGAACTCCAACCATCACCCAGGACAAAAAAGAAGCACAATCAAAACACTGGTAGACTGGGCAAAATGCATCTGCGAACCCCATTTCTTGGAAGATGAACTGAAGCACCTGGACTGGGCCCTACAGGCTAATGGTTATTCCAGCTCAGACATCAGAAGGGCTGCCAGGCCCAGGAAAACCCAGAAAAGTGAAGACAAGCAGCCACCAAAAGGGAAGGTATTTTTACCATATATCAAAGGAGTCACAGACAGAATAGGCGAAGTGGTGAGGAAGCACAACCTTCAAACGGTTTACAAACCAACGAAGAAAATCCAGCAAATGCTTTGCTCAGCCAAGGACCAGAGAGACCCTCTCACAGCCACAGGAGTTTACCGCATACCATGCAGATGTGGACAAGTCTACATAGGGACCACCTATGCAGTATGCAAAGAAGAATCAAGGAACACGAAAGACACTGCAGACTGGGTCATCCAGAAAAATCAGCAGTAGCAGAACATGCCACAAACCACCCTGGGCATAAAATACTGTTTGAAAACACTGAAATTCTATACCATGCCAACCACTACCATGTCAGGATGCACAGGGAAGCCATTGAAATCCACAAACATCTGGATAATTTCAACTGGAAAGAAGAAACCCTTAAAGTGAACAAAATTTGGCTACCAGTCCTGAAGAATAGCAAAATGAGGACTCAGCAAATGCAAATGGGAAACCACTCAGAGTCAGGGACTTTCCCAGCAGATAATGATCACCAATTAGCAGACACTAATCTTCTTTTGCATTAGCCTCCCAGCCTGAGGCCTGTCATCAGCACAGAACAATACACATGCAAATCACTCCTGCATTCCCAGGCTCGCACTGTCTCTGTGTGTGTGTGTGTGTGTGTGTGTGTGTGTATCCAACTTTTTCCAAGCAAGCATTCTCTGAAGATGCTAACCACAGATGCTGGCGATGTCAGGGAGAAACTCTTTTAGAACATGGCCACATAGCCCGAAAAACCCACAAAAAAACTATCTGATATTCATTGGTGGTCTCCCTTCCAAGTTCTAACTAGGGCTGACCCTGCTTGCCTCCCAAGATCAGATAGGTTCTAGTACCTTTGGGATATTTAGGTCCTTGGAAGTGCTTGCTTCTCTCCCTCTGTTTCTCTCTTCTAGATAAGGAAAATTTTCCTATCTTTTGTTGGCTTTTCCCAGTTTCAGTTTTTGTTTTTTATTTTTGTGCTTCCTAGCCTCTGTATGTTCTTGAAAATGCAGCACCCACTGCTGTTTCTAGACACTATGTTGAAGTTTCTTCACACTACCTTTTTCCTCAGCTCTCTGCTACTCCTTCTCTGTCAGTCTTTGCCCTAAATTTTAAGCTTGATTGATCTAGTCAATGGCTCAAACTAGTTGGAAACAGTTTGCCTGTGCAAGACTAATTACAATATATGTTGCTTCAAGAGAGACACTATGTGGAGTGAGCATCACTGAACAGTGTTTCCCAAACTTTGCTCCTCCTCTGGCCGTTTTCAAAATCCACCAATAATGCTATCTTCTCTTTTTGTACAGCGCTGTGTATAATTACAGCGCTTTAGAAATAAAGTTTAATAATAATAATAATAATAATGATGATAATAATAATAATGATAATAATAATAATAATTTTTCCTACTGCCCTCCACTTCACCAAGCTTTAATTGTCTTTTCTAGTGAATCATGTCTTTTCATGATATCTTCTAAGTACTTTCCAACATCTCAGTTTAGTCATCCTCACATCAGGCTTGATTTGTTCTAGGACCCATTTGTTTGTCTTTTTAGCAGTCATGGTAACTGTAGAACTATTCTCCAGCACCATAGCTCAGGTGAGTTGATTTTCTTTTTACCAGCATTCTTCACTGTCCTGCTTTCACAACCATACATAGAAATGAGGAATATGATACCATGGAGCATCTTAACTCCACATAAAAAAATTTGGGCTACCAATTCAGTGATGAAGAAAGAGTCTTTTGCATAGACAAAAGTGTGGCACTAGACCTCTGCCCCCACTGATCTGTCCACAGCCTTGACCAGGACCATCTTCCATAATCTGGCCTTCTGAAGGCAACTGACACATCAGAAGCTTCATGCAGAGCTGAAACCAGCTCACTTCCACAAAAATATGCATAGAAAGGCTGTTTAGGCTCATTTTCATCTCACTCATTATGGCATGACAGGGATTACTGGGCTCCTTGGTCCAAAACACACTGCAGAAAAAATCCAGTTTAATTGCAGTGGCTCAGTGCTAGGGAATCCTGGGAATTTATTGTGGCACCGGAGCTCTCTGACAGAGAAGGCTAAATATCACAAAACTACAGTTCCCAGAATTCCCTAGCATTGAGCCATGGCAATTAAAGCAATCTGAAACTGAATTACAGTATTTCTGCAGTGTGGTTTGGACTCTCTTGTGTAGGGCATGTGGAGCCTAAGCAAGAAGAAAGGAATCCCTTCCCTTGCAGAGGACTATGCTAGGGGAGATGCCAATTTTCACCCAGTACAGTCGGCCCTTCTTATACACGGATTTTTTATACACAGATTCAAGCATACACAGTTTGAAAATGTTACAAAAAAGTATAAATTTACCTTGATTTTCCATTTTTTATAAGGGACACCATTTTGCTATGTCATTATATGTAATGGGACTTGCGCATACACAGATTTTGTTATACACGGGAGATCTTGGAACCAAACCCCAGTGTATAACAAGGGTCCACTGTACTGGCTTGGCTGTGCTATCTGCTTGCCTTCTTTTACTTTCCCTCTCAATGGAGGTCTCATACTTTTTGGCAGGGCCAAGTCAGATTCAGATTTCGGCTTCCCCCCCCCCTCAACTAAGCAACTCATCTGTGGTCCTGTCAACTCCAGGATTTATAGTCAGCCCCTGCCAATTGCTGCCTCACCCTTCTCCTGGCTTTATCCCTGTCATAGATCACTCCAGGCGCCTTGCCTTGCCACCATGGGGACACTTCATCAGGCTGAACTTCTACCTTGTCATTCTCTGATTCTTTGGGGAGAGAGTGAGTGGGGAAAGGAAATGGCCATGGCCTTAGCAATGTTAGAATAATAGCATAGCAGCAGCTGAGGAACTGAGGGGTAGTAAGAAAACCCAGGAACAATGGTGATGAGCTCTGTGTCCTTCCTCAAGAGAGGAGCCACCTCTTTTATGGATTGAACAGGTGGGGAGGGACCAGGGACTATTCAAGCCTATTAAGAAGGAAATCTGAACTAATTTAACTGCAACTTCGTGTGCTCATGGTATGTGTTTTTAAATCTGTTATTCCCTGTTTACTCTCAGTACAGGATGGCTTGCAATGTTTTGGCATTTTCCTCATTTACTCTTTCCTTTCACAACTAATTTTTTAAAGTAAAATGAAAACTAATTTTCAACCAAATGTCCTTCCACCCACACTTTTTTGGTCCTTCTGAAATAAATTTCACATCCTCCCACATGTACAAACCATTCTCCCCAGACTTGTGCTTTCTTTCTCAGCTTAGCCACCCAAACATCTACAAAAACTACTGCTACAAGTTGCATAAACAACCCAAATCAGTCCAGGGTTTCAGCTTATTGGGATTAGTGAGTATTTTAACTGCATAGTGTCTAGAAGAGGCTTATACGTGCACACTTACACAAATGGACAGTCATTGGGTGGAGAAGGAGAGGGAACATAAGAAAGACTCTCAGAGAGAGACAGAGGCCCCATTCCCACTGGCATTTTGAAGTGGAAGGAACTGGGCCAATTCGGGGGGCTCCCTCCCGAATCTCTCCGGAAGCAAGTGCCCACTACAAAATGGGGGGCATTTTAACCTGAATGCCCTCAGAGAGAAATTGGGTTTAAAATGAAGTTGCCTGGCTGTCAATCAAATTTAGTTCCGCGATCATCATAGGTGACATTTGCAGCACTCACTGGGGCATCGGAAGTGTGCTTCCCCCCCTCCTTTTTTTTTTTAAAGGGCCAGGCACCATAATGCGCACATTTTGTCAAATTTAAAAACCTCTTGTGTGTGTTTGTGTATTTTGGGTATTTGTTTCAGTGCAGGTTATGATCTGCCCTTGGCCCCATTTTCAACCCCAAAATGCAAGCTAATGCATCCTGTATCCCCCCCATGCCACCCCAGAAAGCCTCTTACACATGTAATAATAATTACAATAACAACAATAATAATAAATCCCTCACCTCGAAATGCCAGCAAAGGATGCGATTGCCATGCATTCTTTTTTGCTTTCAAAAGCAATTCCGGGCTACCCCTGAATTCCTTAGAGAGCGTAGCAAAAGCATGTATCAATTTGCCAAATTTGACAAGAGCAACTTTGTAACATTCAGATTGTAGCATTCATTCGCAAAGGGAAAAAAAGGCGGGTTACACACCGCCAAAAAATACGTATTCCATACGTATTAGGGTTAGGAAGGGGCGGTGCTTCCGCACCCCCCTAACCCTAGTACGTATGGAATACATACAATATGGCAGCGCCCCTTCCACATGGGGGCTGCCATATTGACGTAACGGACACTCTGCGTCCGCACGTGGCGCACCAGAAGTGACGCCACGAGTGCGCCCTTTGGCACTTGCGGTGCCTCTTCCGGGGCCTGAGAAGGAGTGCGATTTCCGCGCTCCTTCTCTGCAGCATCCAGGAGTCGCGCCATTTAAAGGCTGCATCTCCCGGGCGCTGCAAGCGGCGGCGGAGCCAGACCGCCACTTTTCGGTGGTCTATAACCCGCCTACGTGTTGCCCTTTGCAACATTTCCTCTTTGCTGGAAGCGAGCAAATGAAAGGGAAAGTGAACCAGCATCAGCTAGCCACGTTCTATCCATCTATATATCTGCCTCAAGCAAAAAACATGCACATTTTTTTGTCAAAAATAATTTTCAAAAAATAAAAAGGGGGGAGGTGCCTGATGGGAGCTCCTTTCGTGCCCTGCCTTTGACCTGAACTGAATTGACCCTTTTCCTCCTGCTTACATTCTCTTCAGAGGAGGTTTGCCATTGCCTTACACTGAGGCTGAGAGAGAGTGACCTGTCAGTTCCAACTAAAGTAGACCTATTGAATCAATTGGGAATAAAAGGGAAATGCAGTGCAGGCATTCTGAGTGTAGCATCCACATATAACACAAATAATAATAATAATAATAATAATAATAATAAT
>NC_056523.1:145548553-145561247 GCF_019175285.1 Sceloporus undulatus | reverse complement strand
TCAGCCTCCGAGGGCAGGCAAGGGCAAATCCATCTGAAACAAATCTTGCCAAGAAAGCTGTGATGGTTGTCGAGGCGCATAACCGGGATGACGTGAAGGCACACAACCACCATTGAATTTAATCTCCTAAATTTTCAGAAAATCCAGACGAGTTAAAACAGTGTCCCTCCGAGGCAGAGGCGGTCTGGAAGGAAGCCAGGGAGAAGAAGAGGAATGTGGATCTGCCTGTGTCTCTGGCAGGGAAGAAAAGACAACGTTTCCGCTCTTTTGAGGAGAGATTTCTGGCCAGTGAGCAACAAACGCCTGCAAGATCCTGTTCACTGCCTAGGGATTAAATTGTATTGGTTGCTTTACAATCCAACCGTAAATAAACTGAGGGAAAGAAGGGGAGCTGGCGGTGTGGTGGTTTGAGCATGGACTATGACTCTGGAGACCGGTTGTTCCCTATTCCACAGATCTCCTTTCCAGGTTGAAGCACCGGGGTAGCCTTGGGCAGTCACCTTCTCCGCCCAGGGAAGGCAAGGGCAAACCCTTGAACAATCTTGCAAGAAAACCCATGGACAGGATGCCTTAGTGTCGCCAAGTCGGCAACCGACGTGAAGGGACACATCAACTAAACAAAGCAGATATTGCTGACCGGGAAAGATCCCCTCCTCAACAATTCCAGGCTTCCAAAGTATTGTACCAGCAGAAAGCTGGAAATAAGGGACCTCCCTGTCACACGGATGGAACAGTGCAGAAAATGCTTCCTTTCCCTAATCCCTCTTCCAGAGTCTTTCCTTTGTTATGGTCATGTTTTGGGCCAGCCCGACTTTTTCCGTCGGAATCAGTGGTTTACTTTGCAATTCTTCCTTCAATATTCCCCTCCCGCTTAATCCAAATTTCGTTTCGGACGTGTGCCTTGCAATTCTCCAGTTCCTCCCTCTCGATTTTCTCCCCCCCCCTCCTCCCCCAACAGTAGAGAAATTTGTTGCAAAGGCGAATGGAGCAATGAACGCGAAGGTACAGCCAGTTCCTACCAGGGGTTCTTTATCCCGGGGATTCAACCATTTTATATATAGATAATTCCAAACTGCAATCTGATTGTGCCACTTATACAAAGGACACAATTCATCCACTTGTATTTAATGATTTGACGCATGGGTTTTAGTATCGAGGGGTCCTAGATCCAACACCAGCAGATACAAGGACCCACTGTATTGTAAGCTGGGTTTGGAAAGGTGTACGTAATCGTTGACGAGGAGGGCTCCAGGCAAAGCCCACAGTTTTGGGGGAGAGGGAAAAATGCTGCCCACAATCTCCTTTCCAGGTGAAGGCAACTTCAACATTGCGGAACCCGTTTGCTCCGCGTCCCACTGCCTTGTATTTCTGGGCTGTGTACACAGAAAGCTTCTGCGCTGATCAGGCACTTCCCGCCTACATTCAATACTACTGTCTTGCCTCATTGGCTTGCACCGGCAGCTCTAGTGGTAACAAAAATAACCAGAAAAAACAGAAACATTATCCAGCGATTGTTGTTTGCTGTGTTTTTCTACCCTCACAGCAGGGGAGAGAGAAGGACAGCATGTAAAAGGAAGATGCAAAAACAAAACAAAAACATAGGAATCAATCTAAGGGGCAAAACAGTAGGAAAGGGATATAAAGGCAGTAGTGTACACAAATATTATCGCAAAAACTAAAGAACTATGTACCAATAAACATGTTGTTTTCCTAGAATTCCCCAGTAGACTGTGAAGTTGCTGTGTTTTAGGAAATAAGAAGAGGGATGGAAAGTTTTTTGTATCTGTCCCAAGAAAGGACTCCAGGTTGGCCATATAGCAAATGCAGTTTAAAATACCGTGAACCTTTATGGCCAACCAAATGCACAATATATGTGTTGCAGCTTTGAGGCTTCAGGCCTCTTCATCAGGAGGTTTACAACCAAACAGGAGGGAAAAAAATTGAAGTTGTTAGTCTAGTCCTGCTTTGCTTTTCTCTTCTTATAAGATAGTTGGAGGGATATCTTGCAGGCTGACCTATGTAGGTCACTGAAAACTAATTTTATTCAGGTAGAATAGGGAAAAGAGTGCTTTTAATGAACAACAAAGTTAGGCCTCCGGGGGAATAAACAAAACGCATAAAATAAGATTTTGTGGGCTTTTCTTTCCAGTTCAACAGTTATCCTCAAGATGTTTCATGACTGTCTATCTATAGTCCTCGAAATGCTGGCAAGGGTGTGGTGGTGGTGGTGGTGTGGGGTTAGGCCAGTTCAGAAGTGAGAATCCCTTTTCACTCAAACAAAAGTAAGAGCCACGGATCAGCTGACAAACGAAACGAGCAAAAAGTAAAATAAGCAAAATGAAGTAAAGAAGGAGAGTGGCTCCTTAATAGGATGCGGGGCTTTTTGGTGCCGACAGCAGACACGGCCTTGTGGTGTTCTTTCTCTATTCGTTGCTCTTTGAATCTGGTTTGGACAATTGAAATGGTATTTCTTTTGGGATGCAGACGTTTGTGTGTGTGTGTGGGGGTATGGTATTGTCCCTGTTTGTGAGGCAGGGCAATAAGTCCTGGCCCTAGGGGGTATGGGGAAGCGCCTAAGGTCACAAAGGAAGGTCTGCTCGTATCAGATTGGTGTCTCCTGTGGCCAGGCCAGGCAAAGCAAGAAAAGACGATGGCTCAGAAGACCTCCTTGTGTGCTCAGGGAGCCAGAAGTTTTGGTATGCAGGTAGCCAGCTTGGCTGTGAAACCAGTTCTCCTTTTTTGCAGCCACTCTTTGCAAGGCAACTCCCCTCCGCTCCTAAAGGGAACGGTTCTTCTGATTCAGAAACCTGACTCTAATCTGTACTTGGGGGAGGTATTTCAACTCATTCACTCCTTCAGGACCCTGGAATCTCTCAAAGGACTAGAGAAAAGTTGTTAGCGTTTCTTTAAGAATCACCTGCGAAGACTGCTCCCCCTGCATGAAACATGCAGTTTGACCGACTTCTTTAACTGCCAGGGCTCTACTAAGGAATTGGGGTTTGTAGTTGGTGCAGAGAGGCTAGATGGCTTGGAAAATCAAATCCTAGAATTCCACAGCACTGAGCCATGGCAGTTAAAATGGTGTAAACGCTTATTTTCTCCAGTGGGCAGCAGCCCAAAGCCTAGTCAACAAACTCAAAGCTGGTAGGATAAAGATATAGCCGTTTTAGTCCTAGAACAGTGTGCAGAGGATCTGGCACTTTGGAAAGGGGTGGAACCACGAGTTCCCTAGACTTCGTTACTTCCTCAGAGTTGTGTTCAACCTCAAGCGTTGGGGTGTTACTGCTTCTCAGGTGCTTTTTTAACCAGCCGCTGGCTCCAAGAAGTTGGGTAGTCACCTTTTTTACTACAACCTCCAGATCCCAGTCCTCAGCTGAGGGCGTCTGGGAACGGTGTCCCAACCGCCGCTTCCAAGCCAGCGGAGTCCCCAGGCTCTCCTTCCAGCACCTAAGATACTCCTGTGGGCTGGGGCCCTCTTCTTCAATTGGCGTTTAAGCGCTGCCTGGTGAGGAATAATTCCAGTTATTCCATGTGGCACGTGCTACTAGAATGATCCTGGAGCGGGCGAAGAGACGACTCAGGTGGGGAGGGGAAGAGAGCCCGGCTTTGCCTCCGAAAAAAGCCCCGCGTGGTTCGGAAGGAAGCGGCCCGACTCAGAATCCACGCTGGCGGGCCGGAGGTTAGGTTCCCCGCCCCGGCTAAGTCCCTCCTCCATTAAAATCGGGCCTTGGGTTTGTTACGATCCTGTAGACCTGGAAGCTAGCGAGTCAGTCTGGCTAGTACTTGGATGGGGGACGCCAATGACTACAGGAGCTGTCGGCTGTATTCGGAAAGGAGCTAGCAAAACCATCCTTGAGTCCTTAGCCTAAGGAAACCCGATGGGGTCGCCAGAACTCGACAGCAGCTGACGAAGTGCACACAACCAGATTTCCGCATTGCGAATTTGACAGCTTGATCCCACTCGGTTTTGCTCGGACTCGGGACGAAGGACATCAAGAACAATGTTATTGATCATTTTCGGGACAGTTATGCCTGGCTAGAAAACCCATGAATCCAGGGGTCGCCGGATCGACAGGCCGCTGAAAGCACCTGAGCGCACACAGAATCCATTGTCTCAATGACGTTATTTGGAATTCATACCGTATTCCCCCCTATGTAGTCAGTCCTGCAAATATATCTGTGTTTTGAACACTCTATTCCGTGTTTTAAGAAATTATTCCGTGGGCCCACAAAAGGGCGTAAGCTATGCTCTTTTGAATTGCTCGGAAATACGATCCCTATCAGGGGGGTTCTTACCCCGCGTAATCCGGGTTGCAACTTACTCTCAGTCAATTACACTAATCCACCTTCTCGATGGTTGGAAGTATATCGTTTCAACGTGGATGTTCTCGTGCTGACCCGCGTTAAGTGATCTCCATGACAATTGATAAGTTTGACACTAAGTGCTGTAACTCTCCATGGAATCAGGGGATCTGTTTTTCAGGTCTGCATGCTGGTGGCTCGCCAACTACAATCCCAGGATTCATGCCATGGAGCCTGACCAGTTAGGGTATCAAACTGATGGTTCTCAGGGCATCCTTAGAAAGAGGTTTATGTTTCTGTTCACTCAGCCGCGTTGGCCTCTTGCGCCATTGGGTTCGCTATTTTCTTACCTGGAATAACATTTAAACACGAGATTGTATTCTGAGCCTGCGCAATCTCAAAGGCACGAGACGGGCTCCTATCTCACACGTCTGTCTCTCTCCCACCATATATAGAACAGTTGACCTACCAATTTCCGATGGGTAGGGAAGCGGAGAGAAAAGAGAGGAGAGAGACAGCGCGGTTTTGTAGTGGTTTGAGTTTTGAGTTAAGACCAGGAGTTCGGATCCCTTGGGCAACAAGTCACAAACTTCAGCTTTCGAGCAGGGAGTAGCCGGGGGGGGGGATCTGGGGGGTCGACCCCCCCCTCATTGAGAAAAATGAATGGTGTGTGCTGCTGCGCCGCGCACTCAAGCCCATTAATGGTGGCACTTAGTCTTGGACCCCCCCCCCTAAAATCCTAGCTACGTCCCTGTTTCGAGGGTGGCCAATGGCTCACCTCTCCTGAACAAAAAACTTGCCAAGAAAACCCCACGATCGGATCGCCCCCAAGTCGGAAAACGCCTCGCAGGCACACAAACAACAACAACAACGGGAAGCAGGGACGGATGGGTCGAACAGGAATCGGGAGCGCCAAAGAGCAAAGTCGATCATCGATTTTGCCTCCGGTCAAAAAGTTTCATTCTGTGCTCGAGCCTCAATCGATATATAAACCCGCCAGAAACACTGGCCAGGACTGTGTGAAACCTCTGTTCTCGCCAACCCTTCATCCCCCCCCCACCCGCTCCCACTTTCCAGCATCACAAGATCCGTTTTGTGTAGTAGAACCGGTTGAGCTGCTCCAGTTCCAGAAGGCTGTTGTTTGAACCAGGCCAATCCCCTGGGCAGAGAGGAGAGATGGGGATTAGAGGGAACGGGTGGGTGAGTGGCAGCAGATTTGGGCGGCTGCCTCATCTTCGTGGGTTGCGGAAGGAGGGAGGGGAGGAGGGAGGAGGGAGGGAGGGGGCGCAGAATCGCCTGGAAATCACTGGACGTGTGAAATGGAGCCA
Organism: Sceloporus undulatus; assembly: GCF_019175285.1. Taxonomy (NCBI): domain Eukaryota; kingdom Metazoa; phylum Chordata; class Lepidosauria; order Squamata; family Phrynosomatidae; genus Sceloporus; species Sceloporus undulatus. The sequence goes on along the minus strand of NC_056523.1, from coordinate 145,555,617 downwards.
CGGACAGGGAGGAAAGCGGTTGTAGGCATGATGGGGAAGGAGGAGAGGATCACAGAAGGATTCAAAAGATCCACTCATCCTCCAGAACTTATAAGTCTTGGGACTTTTGCAAATTCGGGCAGGCAAGGACTCCTTTCCATCTCCCCATCCTAAATCAAGAGGACCGTCGCCAGCGTCACCCCAAAATCTAGCAACTCTCTAGAGCCAGCCAGTCTACTGTTAGAGAACTTTTTACTTCTCATCAATTTCATAGTTTGGAAGAGACCGCAAAGGCATTCCAGTCCAACCCCCTGCATGCAGGAACTCCTAGTCAAAACATCCCCGCATAGATGGCATCAGCTCTGCTTAAAGAGCTCCAAGGAAGGCGACCACTAAACTCCAGGGAGTGTCTTCTTACTGTAGTGAAGTTCCCTAAGTTTGAGGTGGATCTCTCTCCTGGAGCTTGCATCCATTGTTCCGGGTCCGTTCTCTGGAGCTGCGAAAAAACAAGCTTGCTCCTCTCATGTGACATCCCTTCAAATATTTAAACAGGGCTCATTCAATCACTCTTAACCCTCTTGTTTTTGGTTATGTCCTATAACTTCCTCCATTTCGCGGTTTTTGCCTTGTCCTCCTTTATATTTGAGCACTCTGGTCCCCTGCCCAGTGGGTACAGAGGCGGGACGCATCGCAACCCCACAGGAAACCTAGAAGGACGTTGATTAAGTAGAGTAGACCACCGGAATCAATGGGTTTATCTTAGTGCTTGATTTACAACGAGGCACTACTTACTTTATTGGGCTAATTTGTGGACGAACAACTGGGTTGATCCCCATGGCTGCAGAAATGGAGCCCCATTTGGACAGCCTCCAAATCCGAGTTGGATAAAGGGACTATCGAAGTAATACTGAGGGCTTGAAAAGCCATGCAATCCGAAGCAAGTTTAGACATAGGTCCCCTAGTCCAATGGTTTGTTAAAATTCCCTTTTGCGTACTGTGTGTGTGTGCATTTGTTGTGCTGGTATGTATTTGCAAACTCCCCCAGACCTCCGACGCGGGATTTCATCCCAGGGACCCGGCAGTTTCTCGCACAGGAGACCCCTTGTCAGATAAAATTGCTCTGCTGGGGGGGGGGCTGGAAGGGGGCGGGGGGAATAACAGCGGTATCGCACAACCCTCCGCAAGGCAGGGCAGGCGCCCAAACACAGCCTTTTGTTCCCAGCGGAGGGCGACAACCACCGCCTGGTCCCGACTGGTGCTCCAATGGCAAACAGCGTCTGGCTCCTAACCACGGGGGACACCCAGCCCCAGGGCCAGCCGCAGCGCAGACCAGGCGCGCGACCAGCCGGCCCCGCCCGCCAGTACCGGAGACCGGCTCCCTGCCGGCCCGGCCGCCCGTTCCATGCTCCTGGGCCTGCGCCCTCCTCCGCCGCCGTCCGTGTTCGCGGCCCTGCCTTGTGCCATCCACACCATCGTCTGGCAGTCCTGCCTGTCGCCCGGCCGTCCTTGCAAAGCCTTTTGAGCCCGGCCTTCCTTCAGTTCATCGGGCTGCTGTCCTTACGCGCCTCCGTCAAGCACGTGCCTTCCGGCTATGCGTGCGAGCCTCCCTGTGTCTGCCTTCCATGCGCTCCGCCGTCCCGGCCGTCCGTCTCCGGCGGCACACATGCTGTCCTCCGCACAGTTGCGGCGACCGGCGGGCAGAGGCCGCCCGCTCGCCGGCCTGTCAGGCCCGGCCAGCCGGCCGTCGCCGCCGCCTGTCGGGCTATCTGCGGGCTGTCCACCCAGCCATGTGGGGCCGTCCAGGCGTCCCCGCCCTCACTTGCGCGGCGTCTGCTAGACTGCGGCGTCCAAGCATCCGTCCGTCCTGGCAGTTCTTTCGCTCGTCCTTCTTCCTCCTTCTCTGTCCGGCCTTCCTCCGTCATCCTTTCCCTTCCATCTTCCTTCAATCGGTCTCACCTACCTTCCTTCTCCTTCTTCCTTCCTCCTTCACTCTATCACCACCCATCTTCTTCCTTCCCTCTTTCATCCATTCACCTTTCCTATCCCTTCCCATCTCTCCTCCTTCTTCCCTCCTCCCTACCCTCCACCTCCACCCAGTCGGGATCCATTGTGTCTGCCTTCCAGAGCCCCCTTCGTTCCCTCATTGTTTCTCTTCCCTGCTGGGTTCTGGAACGAGCCAGCGGAATCCAGTTGTGCAGAAGGAGGCGGTGTGTGTGTGTGTGCGTGTGTGTGTGTGCGTGGAGGAGAGTCTCTCTGAAATGCGCCAGAAGGGTTCGGATCAGGCTCTGGCTCTCCCCTCCTTCCCCGGAGCTTTCCTTCTGACGCAGGCGCGCGCCCCCACCTGCCCTCCGCACGCGCCGCGACACCGCAGCGCCGTGACGTCACCTGCAGGAAAGGGGGGGAAGGGAGGTTAAATTTGGGATCTGACAGCTGCAGGGAGGGTGTGACTGCAGCGAGGCCCTCCAGAGAGGGTACCCGCCGCGTCCTCCTGTTCCCAGGACAGGACTCCTCCATTGTAGCCCCCAGCCAGGAGAAGGGATCAAAAGGTCCCCATTTGAGAAGGACTAAGAAGCCCGGGGAGGAGGGGGGGCCGAGCGTGTGGGATGGCCCCGGTGAAGGGAGGGCCAGGTGCAGGCCGGGCCGCGAGGTCCGCTCCGGTAGGCCGGAACGGGGCCAGGCCCAGGGAGGCCTGCGGGCCCGCGGGCGGGCGGGGGGGAGCAAGGCGAGGGCCCCGTCCGGGAGAAGAAGAGAAGAGAAGAGAAGCGAAAAAGGAGAAAACGAGGGAGGGGAGCCGGCAGCGCCCACCGGAGCGAGGCGCCGGACAAAAACAGAAAAGACAAGAAAAAGGACACAGGGAGAAAGCTAGGCCCACTGAGGCACTGCCGGCATCGGAAGACCAGAAGGGGAACAGACCGAGAGATGCGGAGGGCGTAGTGTACGATCCTCAGAGAATAAAAACGACCCGGATGAGGAAGCCAGTGACCAGAATAAAAGGACCACAGCGAGAGAGAGAGAGGAGATGATAGGCGAGAGGAAGACCTGAAGAATAAGGACCATTAGAGCTGAGGAGAGAGAGAGAGGGAGAGTAGGATCGAGGAATGCCCAGGGGGCATAAGACCATGAGAGAGAAGAAAGCAAAGAAAAAAAAGAAAGAATAGAAAAAACGTGAGGGTGGACACCGCCGTGCCGCAAGGCGCAAGCGGTGGTGCTACAACCCAGGAAGAGACAAGGAGGCCAGGACAAAAAAAGAAGCCCGCAACAGGAAGGAAAACAAGAACGCCAGCGAAGTGAAAGAAACCGCCGGGAATAAGCACAGGAAGACTATGGAAGACCATACAGAAAAATACTCAGAGATGTAGTGGTACAATTAATACCTTGAAAAGCTGTACCTATATATAGCTATAGAGATATATATATATATATATATATACTTATTACTACAGTACTAATTAAAATACATAGAATCATAATAAAATACCATTAAAACAATCAAAATAATAATAATATATTTTTTTAAAATTTTAGCTCTCTTCTTACTCAGAAGTAAGCCCCATTTAGTTCTATAGGTAACTACGTGCAGGATTGCGGCCTCAGACAGCTTTCTTTGCCAAACCTGACGTAAAAGTGGCGGTGGTGGGGAATACCAGTCACTGCAGAAAAACAAAAAGTGCCTCAGAGCATGTGTAGAGTGTCTTTTTTCCTCATACTTCGCCATCACCATTGTTAAGCACAAGCATTTGCATGAGAGCAAGTGAGGCCTAGTGGTTTGAGAGTTGGACTAAAGGACTCTGGAGACCAGGCTTGAATCATTAGCCATGGAGACCCACTGGGTGGCCTTGGGCAATAAGTCACACTCTCTCAGCCTCCTCAGGGGAAGAAGGCCATGGCAAAGCCCCCCTGACCAAACCTTGCCCAGAAAACCCATGAAGGGACTTGAAGGCCACTATGACTAAAGGGCCTCGAAAGAGACCAGTCCTAGGAAACATATTCAGAGCTTGTCGTGTTGGCATATAGCAAAGTGCAATAACATTCAGAATTCACAAAACAGTGATACACTGTGTGCAGATACCCTCCCTTCCCCGGACATGTCCTCCATTTCATTCTCAGAAGCATGCTGTTAGCTGTTAGCTTTTATTTTGGTCACGTCCTACATTTCTCTCGAAGGTCCTCCATTTGGCAGTGCCTCCTCCTCCTTTGTATTGGAGGGCATCTGCATTTGTACTTGCAGCAGGAAGGTGCAGTCTCAACACAAACACACACAGACACACATGCTTCCCCATTTTGGCAACCGAGCCAGGACCTGAGATTATTAAGAAGTTTCCAGTTCGTTTGCACTTGGTCGTGTCCTCCATTTTTCTTGAAGGTCTTCCATTTCGAACATGCATTTATAGTTATAGCTTTTGCTTGGTCCTATCTTCCATTTTCTTCGAATATCCTCCATTTTGTGCAGGATCCAAAAAGCATGGGTTTAGATTTCTATGAGTGTTTTAGCTCTCTGTTTAGTCAGGTCTTCCCTTTTTCTTGCATGTCCTCCATTTTGAGCAGGATTAAGAAGCATATATTAATATTAATAGGAATGTTTTTCGCTTTGTTTTAGGACATATATTCTATTTTTCCCTCGATGGTCCTCCATTTTGAACAGGACTAAGAACCATGAATTTACATTTCTGGGAGTGATTTTAGCCTTTTTGGGGGGCAGGTCCTCCATTCTGAGCAGCAGGGATTTACATTTCTAGGAGTGTTTTAAGCTTTTATTTTGTGTCCAGGAGGAATTCCAAACTGTCCTCCATTTTGAAGAGAATTAAGAAGCACGGATTGACATTTCTAGGGGTGTCTTTAGCCTTTTATTTGGCCAGGGCCTCCATTTTTGGAATGTCCTCCATTTTGAGCAGGACTAAGAAGCAAGGATTTACATTTCTGTGAGTGTTTTTAGCCTTTTATTTTCTGTCCAGGAGGAATTCCAAACTGTCCTCCTTTCTGAAGAGAACTAAGAAGCATAGCTTTCCATTTCGAGGGGTGTCTTAGCCTTTTATTTGGCCAGGTCCTCCATTTTCCCTGGGAGGCCCTCCATTTTGCGGTGAGGGCACCCTGCTTCCCTCCCTCTGGTGCTGCCCTGGGCCTCTGCCTGTGGGCCGCTGTTCTAGGCTCTGGCATCGATCGCCCTTAACTCCTCTCAGGCGGAGGGAGGGAGGCAGGGAAGGCGCGAGGCGAAAGAACAAGGTAGATACTGTATTTAGGTTCCTGCCCTTATATGGTGATGAACGCGGCGCCCTGCAGACTAGCTGCACCATATAAGGAAGCGGCGCGAGGGCCTCGGGTGAGCTGGTGAGCGCTGATTGGTCCGCCCGTCTCTGGGCAACCGGGCTCCGGCGGTGGAAACGGGCCTGCCAGCTCCCTCCGCCCCTCCCCCTCCCTCCGCCGCCGCCGCCGCCGCCGCCGCCTCACGTTTGCACGGGCCTAAAATGGTGGCCTCCCGGAAGACGGCACAAGGGGGGGGGGGGATCTAGGTTGGCTCCTTCTGCTCGTGGACACACCTACATCGCCCACACCAGGGGATAATTGGCCCCAGGGGAGAAGGAGGGCGGGTCCGTGCGCTGGGCCACCAAAAGGCTCATGGGGGGGGGGGGAAGAGACCGCCCGGTGTCGGGGGGGTGCTTCTGTCTGCCTTCCTCGGCCGTATCTCTTCGGCCCAATCGCGGGCTTTTCTTCCGCGTGCCGGCCTCCTTTCCTTTCCTGTCCTCTTTTCCTTCTCCTTCCTTTCCTTTCTCTCTATTTTCATTCTTCTTCCGTCCTTCCCCCCATTCTAACCTATTTCACCCTTCGCCCCCCCCCCCCCGTTTTTCCTCGCAGCCCTCTGGGCTGTAGTCAGAAAGCGGCGGAACATATTACAATTAGCTGGGAAAGAGAGAGGTCCGTCCAGGTGGCTGGGGAAAGCAGCCAGCGACAGAGTGCCAGGGCTCTGTCTGTGTGTGTGGTGTGGTCTGTGAGGAGGAGAGAGAGAGAGAGAGGGATGGAGTGTGTGTAAGTGTGTGTGTGTGTGTGTATTGCATACCCCTTCTCCTCCCCCTCCCCCCTCTCTTCCTTCGCACATATTTTTGTGCGTGTGTGAGGGGCGAGAGGTAGGAAGGGGAAGAGAGATTGGGCTTTGTATGTGTGCCTGTATATTGCATCTACGTACAGACACACCCGCGCAACAACACATACCCCATCCTCTCCCCTCCTTCCTCTCCCCCTCTGTGCCACAAACACACACCACAAATAGGTATGGCTCAATAGGTGGATATAGGTGTGTGTGTATGTGTGCGTGGTGTGTGTACATACGCACAGGAAACATAGGACACGGTGCGTGCGTGTGTGTGTGTGGTTGGCTGACTGATGGGACAGGTGCGGCGGAATGATGGATGGCCCATACGGATCCCCGAATTAATCGATGCCTGAAGGAGGGGAGGCTGGGGAGGCTGGTTTGGCGGGGTCCAGAGAGGGATGGAGGAGGGGGCAGCCCTGAGAGGAGGGAGGGTTGGGCAGTCGGAAACAGTGGACACGGAAGTCTTGCGCCTCTCAGGCGCAGAGCGGCAACAAGGCTACTTAAGGTTTAGACAACAAGAAAACCGGTTGGTTCCCCAGAATCTGCTCACAGGCATGCATCAACTGGAGACAATAACCGGTTTGAATCTGAGTTTGATACGAGATTGTGATCATCTCAACAAACACTGGGAGACCCTGGACGGAACAGGCCGAAGGTACATAGTTTTCTTGGGGTTTTGAGGGGCGTGGCTTGTTTCGAAAGGGTTTCCTTGATGTTTCGCCGGCATCATGTGGTGGATCTTCCGGAGATAGGGATTCCTCTCCTGTTCGCTTGGCAAAACTAGACCCGTGGTTCCCAACTTCTGGTCCGCTCCCTCGCCGCCTCAGCCAAACTGAGCCAACTGGGTCAGGATGCTGGGAGTGACGTCTAAAAAAGTGGAGACAAGAGTCTTGGGAACAATCGAGCCTATCCTTTTGCACCAAACTGTGTGACTCCCTCCGTAAGTGCCTTCTTGCTTCCCACGGCTGCACGGGTTCCATTCGAGGGCTTGCACCCCACA
>NC_056523.1:145545440-145548528 GCF_019175285.1 Sceloporus undulatus | reverse complement strand
TATTATTATTATTATTATTATTATTATTATTATTATTATTATTATTAAAGGCAGGGGGACCTCTGACTTGGCTCAAACCGAGCAGCCATGAAAGAAGGAGAAAGAAGGGAATAAATGGGCCTGGAAACTGTATCCGGGCCTAAAAAGGAAGGAGGACTCATAAGAGGACAAGGCACTGCAAAAATGGAGGGCACTCCATTAAAACGGAGGCCATCACAAAACAAAAGCTCGAGGCACCCCATGAATACAAATGCATGCTTCTTAGTCCTTCTCAAAATGGAGGACCTTTTGAAATTCCTCCTGGAGAGGAGGCTGAAAATGGAGGGCCTGTCCTGGAAAAGGAGGACGCCGCGGGTACCCTCTCTGGAGGGCCTCTGCAGTCACACCTCCCTGCAGCTGTCAGATCCCAATTTATACCTCCTCTTCCCCCCTCTTTCCTTCAGGTGACGTCACTGCGCTGCTGTGTCGCGGGCGCGCGCGGAGGGCAGGTGGGCGCGCGCCTGCGTCAGAAAGGAAGCTCCGGGGAAGGGAGGGGAGCCAGAGCCTGATCCAGACCCTTTCTGGCGCATTTCAAGAGCTCCTCCACGCACACACACACACGCACACACACACACACCGCCTTCCTTCTGCACAACTGGATTTCGCTGGCTCTTTCCAGAACCCAGCAGGGAAGAGAAACAATTAGGGAACGAAGGGGGCTCTGGAAGGCAGACACAATGGATCCCGACTGGGGAGGTGGAGGGGAGGGAGGGAGGGAAGAAGGAGGAGGAGATGGGAAGGATGGGAAGGTGAATGGATGGAAGGAGGGAGGAAGGAAAGATGGGTGGGTGATAGAGGGAAGGAAGGAAGGAAGGAAGGAAGGTAGGTAGGTGAAGGAAAGATGGAAAGGTGAATGGATGGAGGGAAGAAGGTATGAAGGATGGAAGGAAGGAAGAGAGAAGGAAGGAAGACAGGAAGGATAGAAAGATAGAAGGAAGGAAGGATGATTGGAAGCGAAGAAGTAAAGAAAGAAAGAAAGAAAGAAAGATTGAAAGAAGGAAGGAAGCAAGGAAGAATGGAAGGAAAGAAAGATGGATGGGTGGATGGAAGAAAGGAAGAAAAGAAAGAAGGAGGAGGAAGGAAGGAAGGATGGAAAGGAGAATGAAAGGAAGGAGGGAGGGAGGAAGAATGAAAGAAAGGATAGAAGAATGGATGGAGGGAAGAAGGTACGAAGGATGGAAGGAAGGACGGAAGAGAGAAGGAAGGAAGACAGGAAGGATAGAAAGATAGAAGGAAGGAAAGATGCTTGGAAGGGAGGAAGTAAGGAATGAATGAATGAATGAATGAAAGAAGGAAGGAAGAAAAAGGATTGAAAGAAGGAAGGAAGGAAAGGAAGGAAGGAAAGATGGATGGGTGGATGGAAAAAAGGAAGGAAAGAAAGAAAGAAAGGAGGAGGAGGAAGGAAGAATGGAAAGGAGAATGAAAGGGAGGAAGGAGGAAGGAAGGAAGGAAGGAAGGAAGGATGAATGAAAGGTAGAAAGGAGGGAAGGAAGGAAGGATGGAGAGCGATGGTCTGCGCTGGCTGGCCCTGGGGCTGGGGTGTCCCCCGTGGTTAGGAGCCAGACGCGTGTTTGCATTTGGAGGCACCATCCGGGGACCAGGCGAGGGTTTTGTCCTCCGCTGGGAACAAAAGGCTTGTTGTGCGCCTTGCCCTTGCCTTGCGGAGGGTGTGCGATAACGCTGTTCCCCCGCCCCCCTCCACCCCCCCCCCCCCCCCCCAGCAGAGCAATTTTATCTGACAAGGGGTCTCCTGTGCGAAGAACTGCCGGGTCCCTGGGATAGAAATCCCGCTGCGGAGGTCTGGGGGAGTTTGCAAATACATACCAGCACAACAAATGCACACACACACAGTACGCAAAGAGAATTTTAACAAACCGATGGACTAGGTGGACCTATGTCTAAACTTGCTTCGGATGCATGGCTTTTCAGCCCTCAGTTTACTTCGAAGTAGTCCTTTATCCCACTTCGGATTTGGAAGGGCTTCCAAATGGGTCTACCATTTCTGCAGCCACGGGGATCAACCCAGTTGTTCGTCCACAAATTAGACCCACTAAATTAGTAGTGCCTCGTTAAATCAGCACTTAGATACAACCCATTGATTCCGGTGGTCTACTTTAATGCAACCTGTCCTTTCTAGGTTTCCTGTGGGGTTGCGATGCCTTCCCGCCTCTGTCACCTGGCAGGGTGACCAGATGTCCTCAAATATAAAGGAGGACAAGGCACCGCGAAATGGAGGAAGTTAGGACATGACCAAAACAGAAGGTTAAGAGGTGATATGATAGCCCTGTTTAAATATTTGAAGGGATGTCACATTGAAGAGGGAGCAAGCTTGTTTTCTGCTGCTCCAGAGAACAGGACCCGGAACAATGGATGCAAGCTCCAGGAGAAGAGATTCCACCTCAACCTTAGGAGGAACTTCCTGACAGTAAGGAAGACACTCCCTTGGAGTGTAGTGGAGTCTCCTTCCTTGGAGCTCTTTAAGCAGAGGCTGGATGGCCATCTATCGGGGATGTTTTGACTGAGAGTTCCTGCATGGCAGGGGGTTGGACTGGATGGCCTTTGCGGTCTCTTCCAACACTATGATTCTATGAAGTAAAAGTTCTCTACAGTAGACTGGCTGGCTCTAAGAGAGTGCTAGATTTTGGGGTGACTCTGGCGACGGTCCTCTTGGGATTTAGGATGGGGAGATGGAAAGGAGTCCTTGCTGCCCCGAAGTTGCAAAAGTCCCAAGACTATAATTCTGGAGGAGGAGTGGATCTTTTTGAATCCTTCTGTGGATCCTCTCCTCTCTTCCCCATCACTGCCTACAACGCTTTCCATCCCTGTCCGTGGCTCCATTTCACACGTCCAGTGATTTCCAGGCGATTCTGCGCCCCCCTCCCTCCCTCCCTCCCTCCCTCCCTCCCTCCCTCCTTCCGCAACCCAGAAGTGAGGCAGCCGCCCAAATCTGCTGCCACTCACCCACCCCAGTTTCCCTCTAATCCCCATCTCCTCTCTGCCCAGGGAGTGGCTGGTTCAAACAGAAGAGCCTTCTGGAACCTGGAGCAGC
>NC_056523.1:145527684-145545340 GCF_019175285.1 Sceloporus undulatus | reverse complement strand
CTTCTGGACTCTTAGGACGCAGGCATCATTGAAACACCATACCTCCACTGTGACTCGAAGCAGCTTTATTTTGGCTGTCTGTAACAGGCCTTTGATCTACTCCTGTCTTATTCTTGAGCAAATTTTCTATTCTGCCAGACCTCATGTTTGCATAAACTTAAGGACAGAAGTGAACAACTGATGGGTTTTTTTATTTTTAAACAGCATGACTGATAATGGATGAGAAGAGATATACTATAGTCCAAGACCATCTGGAGCATTACAGTTGCCCACCTCTGGCTTATAACAATGTCCCATCCTTCTTTAGAAGAAGAGTTGTAGTTAATTTTAGGATTAATATTTTAATTCTAAAAGTACTCATGCTAAATGGCTAATAGTGGTTAACGGAGATTTCTTTTAGTATACATGAAGACACAACATCAAAATGAAATGGCCAGTAGAACAAAGCAGGTGCTAAAACAACTTCTTTTAACTTGATCAGTGTACACTGAAACTTTAGATTCAAAATTTCTCTGGTACAAATGAAATGATCTGGCCCAGAATAACTTGCAGGAATTATTCCAGTCCAGAGACTAAAAATCTGCTGCAGGTGGGGAGGTGGCCTTTGCCCTTTCCTTTTGCCTCAGTGTTTTCTCCACACCTACAACTTGCCTCCTCTGGCTTTTTTGCTAGTATTTGCTTAGAAGTTCTGCAGACCTGTGCCCTAGGTGGAGGCTGTCCCTCGGCCACACCTGGGGCTAGTACAGCGTTTCTCAAATAGTGGGGCGGGCCCCCCAGGGTGGGCGCGATGCTCCGTAAAGGGGGGCGCAAAGCTCTGTTATGCAGAGGTGTACTTATAACAATTTTATAGACAAATGATACTATTTACAGTCGCGCGGGGAGCGCGAAATGTTTTCTTCTTCCTAGGGGGGGGTATGACAGAAAATAATTGAGAAGCACTGGGCTAGTACAACTGCACTCTTGAGCACCCCCAAGGGTTCAGCAGCAGCTACAACCTGGCCAGGTCCAACAGCCAGGCGCCCCTAGTGGCCAGTTTGGGTATGAAATCTTTTTAGGCATTCACAAGCCCTTCACTTCGATCTCTCTGGGCTTGGTTGGGGTTTATGACCTTTATGGCTGGCCGTGGCTGCTGCGGTGCTCTGAGTCCATCGATCAAGCATTAAAGCTTTTGCTCTCCTCTGAGTGAGGGGTGGGGGAGGTAGCCAGCCATGAAAAATCCCAATATTTTAATCCACCCCTTCAAGAGTGTGGGAGGTGGGGTGAGCTCTTTGTGTAAATCAAGGAGCCAGTGCTGCAGAATCTACAGAGCTAATGAGTGAGACCAAAATGAGCAGGCATCCTCCTTTTCCCAGGAGGTGTCCCACATTCCAAATTCCTGTCCAGGAAGGAATTTGAAAACACCTTCCCTTTGGAGCAGGACTCAGAAGCATCGATTTATATCTCTTATCAGTTGGTTTTTTTTTTAAAGCTTTTTGTTTGCTCATGTCCTCCATTGTTCCTCAAAGGTCTTCCCTTTTGTGGTGAAGCCATCTAGTCAACCCCTGCAAAAGAGGGCGAGCCACCGTGAAATGGAGGGATCCTTCAAAGAAAAATGTAGGATGATGCAAACTAAAAGCTTGAAACACCCCTAGAAATCTAAACCCAGGCTTCTTACTCCTACTCAAAAAAGGAGGCCCTTTTGCAATCTCTCTTGGACAGAAAGCTGTCCTGGAAAAGGAGGATGTCTGGGTGGGACGGGGTGAGGATAGGGAAGGGGCGGTGAGTGCCAGTGTTTTCTGCCCCCTTTGCCCTTTTTTTTTTTAAAAAGTATTTATTTATTTTAGCCTTTTCTGGGCTCCCTCCCAAACTGGACTCTGCAGGGCACCAAGAAGGGAGGTCTTTCCCTGTCCCTGGCAGCAATTCTCCCTTGGCAGCTAGAGGGCAACAACAGCAGGAAGACAGACAGCTACTAGGCAGCAGCAGTGGTGGTGGCTGACACTGACAGGAGGGAATTGTGACACCATAGCTAACATTGGTTTGCACTGCACACAGGGAGATGTAGGTGGCCCTCATTATGTAACCCCATCACCTAGTTAAACCCTATGATGAGACATCCCAAGTGAGGCACAGTCAGGAACAGAGCATTAACAGAAAGGGAAAGAGGGAGAGATACAGAGGTAGCACATTTGCAAAATTAGCCAAGATTAGCACAAGAAAGATGCTAAGGCAAATAGCAGACACCCTTAGGAAGGCAAATGGCATCCAAAGCAGCATTACACATAAAATAGGGATGTGGAATGTGAGAAGCATGAACCAAGGGAAGCTGACATAGTAAAAAATGGAAATGGAACGCATGAATTTAGCACTACAGTACTAGGAGTGAGTGAGTTAAAATGAACAAGAATGGGCCACTTTGAACCAGACAACCACACAGTGTTGTATTCAGGGAATGAAAAGACAAGAAGAAACAGGGTGGCTTTCATACTAAGAAAAGACATGGCAAAAGCAGTCAGAGAATACAATGCAAAATCAGACCGAATCATTTCAGGAAGGCTCCATGGTAAACCTATAAATATCACCATAATTCAAGTATATGCACCAATCACAGAGGCAGAACAGGAAGAAAATGATAGATTCTAGAAGAAATTGATAGCATATCAATGCAGGATATCAAGATGATCATTGGAGTGTGGAAGGCAAAAATCACCAGGAACAGCTGATATTTCAATTGAACCGCTTTAATCCACATTGACAGAGTCAACTCTAGTGCTAACCAACATATGTCAACAGATATGGAAAACAAAACGATGGCCAACAGATTGGAAACTATCAATATACATCCCTATCCACAAAAAAAAAGGAGATACAAAATACTGCAGCAACTATAGGACCATAGGTCTAATCTCCCATGCAAGCAAAATCATGCTCAAAATTCTGCAACATAGGCTCTAACTGTACATGGAGAGAAAAATCCCAGAGGTCCAAGTGGGGTTCAGGAAAGAAGAGGCACCAGGGACCACATTGCAAACATATGATGGCTTATGGAGCACACGAGGGAGTTCCAAAAGAAAATCAGCATGTGCTTTATAGACTATAGCAAAGCTTTTGACTGCATAGATCATAAAGGTCTATGGAATGCCCTTAAAGACATACCAACACATTGATAGGCCTGCTGAGGAATCTGGACGCAGGACAAGAGGCGAATGTAAGAACAGAACAAGGAGAAACAAATGGTTCCCAAATTTGGCCAAAAAGAACCAACAAGGCGATATCGCTTTCACCACTAGCTGTTCAACTGGTATGCAGAATGTATAAAAGAAACACAGGCTGGGACCAAAGAAGGAGGAGTGAAAATAGGAGGAGGGATCGCTAAGATATGCAGTGAGCACAATAATACTAGGCAGAAAACCTCCCAGACCTGGAATACCTTCTAAGGAAGACAAAAGAAGAAATGCAAAGACAGGCTTAACGGTTGAACATAACCAAAATAATGACCCAACCGAGGACCTTCAAAGGTTTACCTAAACATGAAGAAATAGAAATAGTAAAAGAAGGGCCATAGCGGGGGATCAACACTGATAGAATGAGGATTGGCAGTCAGGAAAATCATGAAGATGAAGAATGGGGAGGAGGGCTATGAAGAAACTAGAAAATATCCTAAAATGCAAAGATAGATAGAGCAACTGAGGCAGCAAAATTAGAATCGACAAGCCATTGCATTCCTATTACTAGTGTATAGATGTAAGAGGGCTGGATAGTTAATTCAGAAGACAGGAAGAAAATCCAGTTCATTTTAGATGTGATGGCTGGAGATGAGTAAATGAGTATCCCATGGACATGCCAAAATGAAGTCAACCAATGGGTCCTAGACAGATCAAGCGCCAGAAACCTCCCTGGGCCAAGATGACCAAACTGAGCTGTACTTCAGCACATCAGAGAAGGAGGACCTCATTGGAAAAGACAAAATGCTGGGGAAAGGTGGGAGGGAAGTAGGAAGAGAGGAAGGCCACGTGCCAGATAGATGGACGCTATTTTGGAAGGTCATGGCTATGTTTTTAGGCAGGAATTGTCAGATCAGTGGAGAAGAGAGGGTCTTGGAGATGTCGCTCGCATGGGTCACCATGAGTCAGATCACTGGGGGCGTTAACAACAACAAAAGCTAGAGGGCAGCTCTTTCATTGGCCGGCCTTGACTCGAGGTGTTAGAAAATTGATTATGGGTTTGATTATTGTGGTTAAAAAGTTGAGGCAGGGCAACAGACAACAAGCCTGTACTTCCCAGGTAGTTGGTAAAAACCTACTGGATCTGAGCTTCTGGCAAATAAACAGGATAACATTGGAGGTGAAAAGAAATTTAGTGCTATAGCTAGGTTCAACAAAAATAAGAATCAGTAGAGAAAACTAGGCTTGGTAGAAGAGTCCTGGGCTGACTCTCATGTGGGAAAAAGGAGAAGAAAATCAGCTTTAGTAGCATAACATTGGTTGCTGCTTCCATGCTTGTAGAGGCAGAAGAGGACAGGAGAGAGAAGCAGAGGGCAATACAACTGTATTGGTATATAAGGGAGGGGTAGGGGGAAGTGACTCTTCACAAGCAGGCACTGGCCAAATGAACATAGAGATAGACATCAGTGTCCCTGGAGAAGGACACCCCTTCTACAGGAAAGAAAACACAGATCTACGACAGGCATTGATGCTATGCTCCAAGAGGAGGCGGCCTTCGGAAGGCTCCCCGAAGTCCGCCTTTCCCACCGCTTCATACACAAAATGCGCCGTGAAAATCGAGTTCAGTCATTCGGCGGGTCCATTCCCCGGCGATCAAACGCGGACAAAGTCGCTTTATAAATTTGGCAAAGGCAGCCAGGCTAAAATTCAACGATGTGGAGTTTGGGCAGGGTGCCAGGAGTCTCCTTTCCCAGGACATGTCTGTCCCATTTCCCCAGCCTTTGTCCAGTAAGAATGGCCCAAAGGTCATCCATTTGGACATGGATTTCTATTTCTAGGATGTTTGAGAGCTCTTGTTTGGGTCAGCTCCTCCAGTGGCCCTTGCACGTCCTCCATTTTTACGGTGGCCTATGCCCTGGCGGGTAGGACCACCTGTCATTTGGGTTTGGGGGCCCTGGCCTGATCTTAACTGACATCTAGTGTGTGGTTTAGAGGGCTTCAAGGTCGTTTTCGACTTAATGGCGACGCTTAAGGGAAACCTCCATGGGGTTTTCCTGGGCAGGATTTGGTCCAGAGGAGTTTGTCCAGGGCCTTCTTCCCCTGAGGAGGCCTGAGAGAGGGGGACTTATTGCCTCAAGGCCACCCAAGCGGGTTTTCAGGGCCGAGCGGGATTCCGAACCCCTGATCTCCAGAATCACTTAGACCACGCTGGATCTAACATCGCAATCTAGTGTAACGAATCCAAGAGATACCAGAGGCACTCATAAGGGTGCAATACTCTCGCTATGGCCTGCGCAAGACTGAAGTCAGGGTTAAGCAAATGATACCACGCCCACAAAAGCCCGAGGGCTGAATAAATGTAACCTGGTCCCGATAGAGTAGGCCCTTAGAGATGAAAGGAGGCCCTTTAAAAGAGCCGCGCTCCCGGAACGCCCCCCGAAAAACCACTTTCCTGTGGACCAAAAGGGTCTCCCGGGGGTGCCTCGGGTGCTTTCGCTGCCCAATCTGCATCTACACTCGAAAAGAATATAATGTGACAACTACTCGCAATCTAACAGAAGCCCGGGATTTGCAGTTTTTGTGAGGGGCACCGAGCAAGAGAAGGCTGGAAAGCTTGTAAAACTACAAATCGCGAGGATTCCATAGGACGGAGCTACAGCACTTATTTCCAAAGGCCATATAGGCTATACGAATACGGGATTGTCGGACCCATTAGGGACCGGACAAGACAGACTGGAGGCGGCGGAAATGAACAAGCGATTCGAGCGGTGTTCCAATTGAGGCAGGAAGGTGGGTGAAAGGATATTCTGCACACAGGTCCGACGAGTGACTCTGTCTTTCCACCGATTGGTTTCGCTTGCTGGCATCCCGTACTCAGAAATTACTCCAGTTTGTAGTCATGGAGCATAATTAAATCCATTTTATACTGCCGAACGAGAGCCGCTAAATGCTATGTAAGAATTCTGCGGGAGTGTTGTATAGTTTTGTGAGCTTCCAGATATCAACCTTCTCCTCTGTCAGAGCAGACTCTCGGTGGCCGCGACGGGGCACTCACAAACGAAAATTTCCGCAGAGTTCGCTAGCATCGGACTATGGTACTTAAGTGGGGGCCAAGACAATTATTATGGCGTTGGCAGGTGTGGGATCAGGCAGCCTAGTCTCGCGCGGTGCTGCCAACTTGGGCGTTGGGGCAGCTTTTTTTCCTTTCTGCCTATTGATGATTTTTGCCAGCTTCCATCGAGAAGTAAAAAGGAAATGTGTGGGCGAGTGGCGAGCGGGGAACAGAAGCGATGCGGGATGTGCAGGAATCGTAATTCAGAAATATAAATAATAAGAATAAGTAATTAATAATATAACTATAATTTAATTTTTAATGTTTTGTATGAGAGAAGGTGAGAAGCTGACTGGTGGTTTGAGCGTTGGACGACAACTCGGAGAAAATGGAACCCACGGGGTGACCTGGGCAAGTCGCCAGTCTCGGATCAGCCTCAGAAGGATGACCGGATGAGGCAATTACCTTCGTCTGACTATAACAAAAACCCATCAGTCGATAGCATTTAATTGGCCCTAACCGTAAAATGGCACCAATAAGACGTGTTGCCATAGCCTTTCAGAGTTCCATAGCGGGAGGCGTTTCCTCTCTGAATAGGGGGACTAAATCTCGAATAGGGAGTAGTGCCCTCCCCGTCTCGAAGCGTCACAGCAACTTGATGGCACATAACAACATGATAAAACGGTCCTCGGTGAACCTGTGATTTATGCTCTTGACTGATTAGGTCTCCGTGGTCTCAAACGGGTCGGTCAGGCGCGGTCACACTGGTATGTCAAACCCTCTCGACCGTCAGCTTCAGGGTGAAGGCAAAGGCAGACCAACCTCTTGAACAAATCTTGTAGGGGAAAACCTGATAGGGTCGCTTTAGAAGTCGGCAACCACATGGAGGCATACGACAACAACAGGGTTTGTGGTGTCTGGTTCTGGCTTGTTTTAAACTCATGCGTCAAACAGGAGGTCGAATTGGAAGAAGCCGAGAAAAGTCCTAAGGGGCAGCCCACAGGAGGAAAATGGGTTACCTGAATCCAGCGGACTGGGAAAGTGTGACTGGAAAAGTTTGAAAAACTAGAGGGGAGTGAAAACTAACAGAGGCAGCTTTTTATCCTCTAGAGACCAGAGCGCTTTCCAGGTGCTCAAAGCGGTGTACAAAGGATGAAGCTGGCATTACAATAAGAAAGGAACGGTTCAGATCATAGTGCCCAGGTGGAAACACAGTTTTTATCGGATGCACGAATAAAAAAACCATTCATAGCAGTGGCTTTAAAATAATTGTGTTTGTTTTATTATTATTGCAGCCTTTTTAAAAAAAATGACCAAGGAGGTGGCTGGTTCCTTGGGTAACTATGGGGAAATGCAAAATTGAAAGTTGGCCTTCTCAGCGGCGCGTTGGGGTAAAGAGGATCCCCACAGCCCCGGAGCTACGGCTGAAAGAGCCTTGCAAGTCACGGCAAAGAGCCAGCGTTGGACCACGACTCTAGGAGACCAGGGTTTCAAATTCCGCTCAGCCAGTGAAACCCACACAAGTGTTCTCAGCCTCGGAAGAAGGCAAAAAAAAAAAAAAAAAGGCGAAAAACCTTCTGTTGCCAGTAAACGACCGCGATTGGGTCGCCATAGTCCGAAATGACTGAAGGCACCCAACAAAGAGTCAGCTACGACTAGGGCAGGCGATCGGGCAAGTAAGCAGGGACTGGCTAGCAGCTGGCAGCCGAACGCAGATGGCTGGGCTACCAGTGAAAGGGAAAGGCGGGGAATGAGACACAGCGTGACGCCAACATTCCGAGTCAAGAGGACTTGACTCACTGGAACCTTGTGGAAGAAATAGTTTAAAGAAGACCTTCCCAGAAAAGGAAGAATAGGGAGGTCTGTCCCTCCACGTATGGACACGTAGGAACACGCAGGACAGCTCCCCAAGTTTGAGGACTATAATTCCCCTCCTCCCGCATGGGAGGCTGGTGGAAACTGGAAGGCCAAAGCCACCTCTGGAGGGCCACAGTTCCATCAGCTCTTTTCTACTGGGAGAAAACACGGGTAGCCTAGGAAGACGGTCGACAGTGGATCACACTCCCTCAGAGAGTGGGGGAGTCCTCCTCCTGGTGGAGGGGTCTGTCAGACAGGAGGCGCTTTAGTGTGCAGGGTGTGACTTGGAGTTCCATGCATCGGCAGGGGCGGGTTGGAAGCTGGGATGGCCCTAGTGGGGTCTTGTCTGTGATTCTATGGGTTCTGGTCTGGTGATCCCGAGCAAGAGCAGACGTGTGGACGCTCAAGTCTCCACAACGTTGGCCCTCCAGATTTTGGGACTCCAGCCATCCCAGAATTCCCTGACATTGCCAAGGACTATGTTAGCGGGGGCTGCGGCTTCCTAGGAAGTTGAAGTCCAAAAACCCGGCCTAAATCTACCGAAGGATCTTACGCCCAGATTTTGGGGAGCCGCTTGTCCGCGCATGAGACCTCAGAGGCAAATCGGAAACAGGATGTCTGCTTTGCTAATCGCCCCATCACAGCTCTCTCAGCCTTAGAGGATGGACCAGCGGAGAAAACATACTTGAGGCCCACAGACACAACCAACAGCAGGAATCTTGTGTTTGCGTTGTCGAAACTGAGGCACAAACTTGGTGTCACAGCAAACTAGCCATTCAATCGCGAACTACAGCCAGCAGCATGGAGGCCATGGCAGTTAACGTGGTGTCAGAGAGATCCTTGTTGCAGGGTGATGCAGCCTAGCAACGGGGAGAGGGCTCCGGATCGAATCTCGAGTTCAGAAGGTGCCGCCTGCTGCCTTGTTGGAGAAGGGGCAACGTCACTATGTTCCGTCGAAAGAACAGGCGATCCAACCAGGTGTTCTGGACCGCGCTAATTGCCTGGTTGTAACGACAACAGAATGAAAACAGGCCATCACAACAACAATAATTAAACAAGCGCAGCGTCTGGAGACGGCAGAAGTTTCCAGGCCAAACCCTCATCCCCCAACAGACACAACCATTGAGCGGCCTCCTGCCAAGGGGAGGGAGCCCCCATCTATTGGCTCTGTGTGTTGTTTGTGGTGTGGCATTTGTGGTGGTTGTGGGGGGTAGGGTTAGTTTCTAAGACGTTTTGAGAGGCCAGTTTTTGAAGGCGGAGAGTGGCTAAAAACAGAATATCCGATTTCTCGGAAAATCCGGAAACCTAGGAAAGGCCATTTAATCTCACCGCCTCTAGAATTCTGCCTCCCTTGCTATCTTCTTCTTTTTGTCTTCCCGGATTTATTTTTCGGGAAAAACGATGGAAACAATGGACAACCCCTAGCTCAATCGGGATCTCCTAAAGCCAGGCAAAGCTCCCTCTTGGAGGTGAGGATACAAAATCTCATTACTGGAGGCTTCTCCACTTGCGATGGCTGCTGCTATACTAGGGAGGGAGCCCGCGGTTCATGTTCTGTGGCCAAAATAAATCCATGCGGCCATTCACGACACTGGACCCGATAAGAGGAGCAGGGGTTGTCCCACAAGCGGAGCAGGTGGCAAACCTCCTAGAAGCTAGGTTTAACTCAACTACTTTTATCGCAGGATGCAAGATCAATTTTTGGGCGCCTCACGTGAGTGGCGGCTAAATATTACGTTTTAGTGCCTGATCCAGATGTAAGGGAGTGAGGAGGAGGTAAGTTAGGATGGTTGCCGAGAAAGGAGGCTCCTTTTAGGGGACAGAGCAGTTCATGCGCGGTGCCGTGCTACACTGGGTGTTCTGATAGTGAATTAGACTAGGAAGGGTGGGCTGGGGAGATTTAGGCATCGATCTACACCGCAGAATTAAGCATGGCAGCGTGTAACACGCCGCTTTAACGACCAAGTGGTTCACAGTTGGGCCTATGGAATCGCAATTGTGCGAATTTGCCAGGTTTGTTGCGGCACCAGTAGCGCTCTGACAGAGAAGAGCTAACTAGATCTCACAAAGCTTACGAATCCTGCGGCAGGATTCCACTGGCCAGGCGAAGTCACTGAGCAGGTTTAAGTAGCGGCGTCAAAATAAACCGCAGATGGCGGGATTAGACGTTAGATTCAACAGCCTGATCTTCAATCTCCTTGAGTCGTTGAAACATAGTATAGAAAAGAAAGACTGGGGAGGAACAAACTTAAGCCAGAAATGTAATCTGTTCCAGTAATTTGAGCCTTAGGGGGCCGAACGCTTCTCCTGGACGTGTATTCCTCACGCCCCATCGGTTTTGGTGGTACTGCGGATCAGGTTCTTTGGTCTTCTCTAAACAATACTCTTCAAGGCCAGGAGATACCTCAAAACAATCCACCGGGAGGAGGAGATTCTGTTTGTTAGGAGCAATCGGCAGTGCCATTGGTCAAATTTTCAGCCCAATACTAACACCCAGGAGTCAATCCATTAAGCTTCAGGAGGATTACATCCAGGAGCATCGCCTGCTGCAACTAGTTGGGAAGTGGCGTGTAGGACATGCCCTTTGTCCATTTGAAGTAAGGGGAAAATCTCTGGGTTTTCACCTGCCCGCGTTCGCTCCAGGTTTGTCTGCGAACGCAGGGGGGCCCTGCATTACACCTGCAGCAAGGACGTGGCCCCGTTCTGGTGTTGCGTGGCAGAGCAATTACGACACGTCGTCGTGATTTTCACAGCTTCTCCAAATCGTGTCCAGATGAGAGAAGCCAGACATGAAAGAGGAGGAGGCGGGCAGCGGTATCATAGTTAGACCGGATCGGGCCGGGCGAGCAAGCGGTCGCGCTTATTGGCTCACAACATCAGAGGGCACGTGCATGGTGATTCATCCATCGGGTGTCAAGGAGGAGTATCCAAAGCTATCCTCCATACGCATTACGCCTAATGTTCACGGACCAAGCGATAGTGAAGTAATAGAAGGGTTTTTTTCTCTGATGTGTATGGTTGCTACTAGCATCCTGTGAAGCGGGAAAAAGATCCGCAGTTGGGGACAGCCGACTTGTGACGGCCAATGGCGGCAATGCGATCGGCAGGGACTTCTGAGAATGGGTAGCTGGCATGACAGTAACCCTGAAAGCGACCTAACTCTGTCAAATCCTCGTGGTATCCAGTAACGTTTTCTTAGGACTTTACACACTACGGCGTATAGGGGATACTTGGTGCGATTGATCGGGAGGCATTGGTTACCTTCCCTATAAGTCTATGTCGGTCAAGCAGAGCACGAGTTTAGCGTCAGAAGCGGTACGTTGTGACAGCCTAAAAATTGTTGGGTGGGATGGGAACCAGGTAAGCGCTGGGGGTATGGGAAAAGACGAAAACGAGGCGAATGGGAACGCGGTGGTAAAGGGAGGAGGGCAGAGAGCAAAATGAGGAATGGCCAAAAAACGAGCGATAAGTAGGCAGTAGGTGGCCATGGCCGTTAAAGTGGTAATCCAACGATCCTTTCGTAGTCGGATGCAATCTGATTTTAAATTGGTTTGCTTGCTTTTTTTGCGCTCTAACCCAGAAACGGAAAACGACGCGTTTATTGAGCTGCTCTTTCGACATGCTGGCCGCTTGGGGCGCCTTCAGGTCAGCCACGTGCGTTTCTATTCTCAAACAAAATGCAGGCCGAGGGCAGGCAGAGCGCGAAAGTCGGCTCCTGTTGACGGTGTATTTCTGTCTTGCCAAGGGGGGGGGGGGGGGGGGGGGGTCTTGACCTCCGTAATCTATCTCGCCGGGAAGCAAGAACGCTGGAGAACATATAAGAAAGAGAATTTTCCAAATAACCGGGGGGGGGGTGTTGGGGGATTCCTGATCATGGATAGACTTATTGCTTAGGACACCATCCTAGGCCACCGGGTAAATTTCTGCCCAATCCTAACAGCCCAGAAGGCACCCTATTGAACTCAGGAGGTACTTACTCAGGGGGTGGCACATCCCATCCTTCAGATCGGAAAGTGGCGTGAAGATGGGCCCTTGTTCCCTTTACAATCCCCGCGCATGTCCTTCCCCTCTTACTACGAAGCCGCCGCAGAACGAATGTGAAGCAACTGGGATAAGAAATCCTAGATTGGCTCAATGTGGAAAGGGAGTATATTAACAAGAGCATGTATATTCAGGTTCATTAGATGAAACGTCCAAACGTCCACAGCTTGGTGAACAGAAATTGGGGGCAACCACTCCTCTTCAACCTCTTCCCATCTGCGCAGCCCTTGTCCAAATGGAGGAAACCAAGTGGGGCTGGAGTAAGGAGGGGAGAACAACGAAGCCAGTCCATGGTGAGTAGTAGCAGAGAGGAAAGAATGGTCCACACAACATACGACAGAACCTCTACTCTGGGGAGTCCCTCTGTTCCGCCATAGTTTGCAATCGGTCTCAGTGAGAATAGACTATGTTGGTGGCGCGCAAGTCTACTTGTCTGGAGCCAAGTGAAAACGGCATTTCCAGATCAACCTCCAAAGCAGATTCATAAACCAGCAGCAGCTCACTCAGTGTGTCCGCAAGATGGCCAGTCTTCCCGACCCTGCTATGCGGAACCTTGTCCCCGGATTTTAGCATCTCATTCTGGAATGGGAACGCTCTGGGTTGACAGGAAGGGAATTTTCCAAAGGTTTCTCAAGATTCATTCCCTCACCGACCATGAAGAAAGATTGACCTTGCTGCGAGGGAAATGCATGGTTATCCCCCTGGTTTTAAAAGCAGGGAGGACTCGTCGCCAGATTAACAACAAAACAAAACGCCAAAGCCAAGTCCTATTTACAAGTATTATATTATTTCATTCACATAAAAAAGGCAGGTCGGATATAAGAGCATTCACATTGGCAGAAGACACCTGCTTACGTCTGAGCTGTCGGTCTGGATCAATGAGAATTATAGCTTTGTTCTGTTTTCCGCCTTTTTTTTTTTTAGCAGCTCTTAAAGGAATTAAATAACTGCCACACTCACAGACATTCAATATATGTAACTATGTACATACCATATACAACACCCCACGTTTATGATTTGTCTAGCTTTTAGATACCCAGGTGTTGCATACCTCGACCACAGGTGCAGACAGAGGGTGTCACAGGCACGCATGAAACACCATGAGAAGAGGGACAGCACTAGTCTTAGGCCTCTGTGCGGACCAAAGATAGGCCTCCTAACCACTACGCTCTTCTTCCACTCCATCCTAATAAGTCCTGTGGACAACATGTGCCTGCTGACATGGCATCTCTCTCCCTCACCAGTCGCACTTCAAGTGGGAAAGACTTAAAACACTTTCTGGGGTTTGGAACACTATTCTTTGAAACTGAAGGGAATTTAAAATCCTTGGGGCTGATTTTTAGTTAAAGAGGGAGGTGTAGCTCCGGGTGGCGACGCAACAACCTGGCACTTCCTCAGTACAAGTCCAACAGAAATTTGTCATTTTTAATTAGTATTAGTATTTTGCTGGAGAAAAGGCCCAAACTGAATTAAAACGGAAGGCAAAGTAGTTTCCACGTCAGCTCAGAGCTTCGGCCTAGATCCGCACCTGTATAGGTGACAGTGTGTTGCTTTTTTCTCCTGGTTCAGTCATCAAATGAAATTTCGAGCAAGGGGCCATTCAGAGGAAATGGGGTGGGAGACGGAGGGTGTTCAGAAACAGATTGGTGCTTTTTTGTACATGACAAGAGGGTTAAATCAATACTGTGAGATTAACAGCCCACAGCACCTGATCAACATATGAAAACTTCTCAAGTGGGAGCTGGTCCCATGCAACCCCCCCCCTTCAACACAATCCCCTTGAAATGAAAGAGGGGTTGGGGGGTTTTTTGGGGGGGAAGGGTTCAAATTTGCATTCCTGAAGCTGAAGAAGAAAGAGGAGGGAGCTGAATAAGATAGTGCCTCTAGGTTTCACAGTATTGCTTTATTCAAGGGAGCGAAAA
Source organism: Sceloporus undulatus (assembly GCF_019175285.1). NCBI lineage: Eukaryota > Metazoa > Chordata > Lepidosauria > Squamata > Phrynosomatidae > Sceloporus > Sceloporus undulatus. Next base: position 145,531,328 of record NC_056523.1, on the reverse strand, counting down.
AGAGGGTTTTGTATTTTGCATAAAAGTGATGGTGTGAGAAGAAACTAATCTATTTTAACACAAATATAATAATGTCATGGATCGGGGAGGACCGGATAATGTAAGGGGATTGTTTCTTTCCCAGTAAAGAATGAGGGAGAGGAAGAGGACATAGAACAGCAGCCCTGGCTTTGAAACTGGATCGTGTCCACTGTTTTAACTGGCCAGCAACAGAATGCAGGTATTTGCCCTTCATCGGTGTGCTCAGATTTACATGATACAGAAGAGGGACAAGCTTTTCTAAAGAACTCCGAATGACAATGGAAAGGAACTGCAATGGTGTTTGAGGGGAGGAGATGTATGATCTAACTTTCGAGTATAGAGATCAAGAGCACCATCATATGAGGTGTGTGGGAACAGTACTTATCCGTGTAATGAAGGTGGCTTTCCCTCCCGCAAGCGTTTTGACATGGCACGTAAGGAATGTAAAAGGATTTTTTCGTATCATGAGTGAGGTCGGAAGGAAGGACCCCCAAAAAGAAGGGAAAAACGCCACAAAAACAAAACAGGCAGGCAATGTGAACTAAACCTATCTGCTCAGGTTTCGCTTCCCTGCCAACCTTCTATCTGCTCCTATGACAGTCATATGAAAGTGCATGACAGCAGCCAGACTTTTCTCAGATCTTAACACAACACATCCCATATTCGCCTTGCAAGAAAAGGTCCGGAGTTTTAATAATTCTGGAGATCTTATGTCGTAAAACAATGTCTTGCCACGTGAGGTGTTTAATGGCGACGACTTCTGTCTTTCAAACCAACATTTCGTCGATAGTTGCTTGCATCAAGCTAGGGATGATGTATGTACACACAAAATGGGCAAGACAATCCTGGGGAGAGTAAGTGTCAAGTGCTATCCTTCAGCTGTCCAGCGTAACAGGGTGGGTTGTTAAGGAATCATGAATCAGCAAGACCTTGAGTGTACAAAAGGGCAATACACATTATGAGGTAGATACAATGGATGGCAAAACGAATGGCTACATTTGCTGCGCTCGATGGCCCGGACCATTTGTGGCCCCTAATGAATGGCAAAGACCGCCCCATTTGCGCCCACCGCCATTATCATCTTTGGGGGATAGGGGCTAGGGGAAACAACTAAAAGACAAAATAATCCAAGATGTTATATAATTAGGCATATAAGTCCCTATCTACACCGTGCTCTTGGGCAACGGAGCAAGAGACACTCAAATTCGTTGTTTATCTGTCCACCGTCCAAGAGACTAAATAAAAACAAAAACAACTTAGCGTTGAAAATATATTGGTGTATATAGATATATATAATTGGTATTTCTCCTTAATAACATAGTTACATCTAATAGAAAAATATAACTCTGAGAGATAATCTTTCCAAACCAAAACTGAAGATGTGGTGTCAGGGAAGGGGGAATAAATAACGAGTTGTGAATTCCGTACCAGGAGAAAAAGAATGCAATGATCCAAAGCAACGCACCTGTAAGCCCAACCATTTCAATGTCTGCCCGTCCCAACTGAGTAGTCATTCACTTTTTTAGTAGTGTATGGAGGAGTCGTTACGAGATGAAATGGTATAATCTTGAAGTGACTTCAGGGCATGAGTTATAAAAAGGGTTAGAACCACGATAGTCGACTGCGGTGGGGGAAAATGTGAGGTATAGGGTGAAGACGGTCTGAGGGCCTGATCAGCGGCATCCTCCATCAGGGGAAATTCAATTCGAGTTCGTTCCTTAAAGAACGGACCCGTGAAGGACCCTTGGTCTGATGCTGGGCTTGCTCCATATGGTAACTGTCAAGAAATTTTGTAGGGTCACATCAGTCAACAGCAGATACGTGGCGTTATACGCAAACCTTCATCCATGCAGGTGCTTGTTCGTACGGATGAAGATGGGAGTCCAAGCTTCTTCGTCTGGATCACGTGAAAGGCATCCTGGAGACAGGATGCGGCCGATGAGGGAATAGCCTGGCCAGCCTGTGTCCCGAGACAATCTCGGCATATAAGCTGCTTTGATTGCAGAGCCTGTGCAAAATCTTAGGGACTCCAAGTCCAAACGACGATTGTCTTCTGTTCCCTTTCGGATCCAGGAAATCTGCCCTGTGGCTTGGTGGCATGGCCTCGGGAGGATAATTCCTCCATGTGGCGTCCCGCGAAGATCTTGATGGCGCCACGTTTCTCGGTGCCCAGGTGTGCTTAGAGGCCACACATGGGCAAGTTCAGGTGCTCCCGCCGATCCTGGACTAACTTAAGTCAACACTGTGTCCCTGAACTGAACTTGGCTGCAGAAGGGTTCAGGCTGTCTGGACCTCTGGTGCCCAGACCCGCTCCTTAAGGGGCTTGCGCAGGTTAAGTTCCCAGGTAAAGGCTAGACACGGGGAATTCTGTGAGTGAGAAGACAGGCTTCCGGGGCAGGGGTTCATTAGATAGAGTTTAGCCGGGCATACCACCACGCAATCGCTGGTTGTCTCCTGGCTCCACTGGCTTTCTGTGGAAAGCAGCCTCAACAGTGTTGCAGGCCAGGCCTTTGTAGAGCTCTTTCCTGGGCCGTTGGGCCTCTTTTTTGAAGGCGCCGTCAGACACTGGCTTCTTTCAACCTTTGTCTCAGCAGCGGGTGACTAGATGTTGCCGGCGTTGTTCCTGGATGCATGTCCAACCGGGAGTCATTGATAGGAGCACTGGACAGAGCTGCTTTGATGGGGCAGTGGGATTTGCCTGATCCTCTTATAGCCCCGGGAGGTGGAGCCCAGTCTGGGGGGGCTCTTCCAGGCATAAGGCCACGGATCCCCCGAGAAGAAGTCAAGGCGAAAGTCATAGTTTTGGCTTTGGCTTTGGCTGGGCCTGGCAAAAGAGGAGAAATGAATTGAAGTTGCTGTAGGTCAGCTCCACAGGCATTCATATCCAAACGACACGAAACTTGAAAATTACAGTCATGGCTTCTGTGTCTTGACCGCACACACACACACAAACGCATAGGCCACCACAGAAACAGGAATTCATTTTTGCACTGCTGCTCCCTAGGGTGTACACACACAGCACACACACACACCACCACACACAATAGTTTTCTGCTGCATAGAGTAATATAACCAGCATGGCAAGGCAATGGGTGGCTGCGCTTTCCTCTTCCCTTACCTTTAAGAGGAACGTTTTGGGTTGGACCCAATTCGTTTTCTTAGGCCAAAAGTTCCAGTTTCTCTCTCCCTAAATGAAGGTTTAAAAAACAACAAACACATATTTAAAGCAACAAAAGAGAGTAGTTCAGTTAGTGCTCTAAAAACACGATATCAAAGGACAACAAGGGTCACCCGTCTTGAATCCCACTGTGGGAGAAAGGTGAGATATAAATCCTTTAAATGTGTAAATAAAGAAATAAATAGCTAGGGCTTGGAATGTTACAAGTGAGAATGTCCCCTTTCCTACGGCAAACAGTGTACCTTTCGCTCAAAATGCTGCCAGCAGGCGAGCATCTAGGATGGTTTTCCTCAGGCCCCAGGTGCTGTATCTGCAGAGAGAAGGGAAGAAGAAAAGAGAACAAAAATGAGATGGGCTTGCAGAACCAACAATGATTCCAAGGTACAAGTAAATGTGAAAGGCCATCTACTCCATTCACGCCAGTGAGACCATCTACGCCACGAGA
>NC_056523.1:145523189-145527659 GCF_019175285.1 Sceloporus undulatus | reverse complement strand
TAGTTTATTCAGGTCATCTTGAATGTTGATCCTGTCCTCTGGAGTGTTAGCTACTCCTCCTAATTTGGTGTCATCTGCAAATTTGATAAGAATGCTTCCAATTCTATCATCCAAGTCATTGATAAAGATGTTGAACAGTACTGGCCCCAGGACAGAGCCTTGTGGGACCCCACTGGTCACTTCTCTCCAGGATGAAAAGGAGCCATTGTTGAGCACCCTTTGCGTTCAGTCAGTCAACCAATTACAAATCCATGTAACAGTTGCCTTGTCTATCCCACATTTTACAAGCTTGTTAACAAGAATGTCATGGGAAACTTTGTCAAAAGCCTTACTGAAATCAAGATATTTTGGAAGCTGGATATGCCTATCCAGCTTCCAAAAATAAGAAAGTCCACCATCCTATAGGACAATATTCCATCGTCAAACAGTTCTTAATGTTTAGTTGGAAAGTTGTAACAAGAGAGTTATTTTCCCTGGAACCATCTACAGTTAGAGCTAAAGTTCCAAATATCTTTTAAAGGACATCCCGCATAAAGCATGTTACCATACTCCACATGGGATGCACCTAAGGCATGTAACTAGACAGACGAGACAATCCTGTTACACAAAGTCTTGTTTCCTTAGATGTAATGGTAGAAAGTGCAAGAGGGTTTTTAACTACCCAAGCTCGCTCTGCTGCTGAAGCCGTTGTCAATGTAGCTTCATGCTTTTATTCTACTATGTAGGCTAGATGTTATCCTCTTTAAATATGTGGACAATTTTGTATGTTACATCAGTTTCTGCTTCAGTTATTGTGGTGGTATTTTGCATAACATAATTACAGCCAGGCATATACTTAGATACTTCTTCCTGCTAAATAACAGTTTAAACTCAACTTTAAATATAAACTCATGTAGGCCCGGTACAGACCACCACTTTGTGGCAGCCTGGGGTCGAAATTAGGGCTAAGCAGAGCGGAGCATCCGCACGCTCCACACTCTCCCAGCACCATTTTGGGTGTGTGTGCGTTCAGACGCTGTGCATGCCAATGACATACCTTGTGTGCCGCATCCAAATGGGGCAGTGCACAAGAGATGTCACCACGCCGCTCCAGGGTGCTAATGGTGCCTTGGCAGCGGCATGGAAAAGAGGTGCATTTCGCAGCTCCTTTTTGGAGTGGATCGTTGCCGCGCCCATGCAGTTGCTGCACTTTCTACTCATCTGTACAGCCCCTAAGTTGGGTTCCCAACCTGGGGGTCGTGACCCCTTTGGGGGTCGCCAGGTTGGGAATCCCTCCACCTCCCCTTCTCCCAGTGGGTGCCGGCGCAGAAGCAGGCATCAGCAGGGGAAGGGGCGGGGCTCCCTCCTTTCCCTTTCTCCCTGCGTGTGCCTGCACTGGCGCGGGCACGCACAAAAAAGAAGTGGCGGGGGTCCCCTCCTCTCCCTTCCCGCGGGTGCAGCCACCCGCAAGGAGGAAGGGATGGGGGGGCCGCCTCCTCTTCTCCCCAGGGCTGCCAGGCAACCGCGGGGAGAAGAGGATGGGACTGTAAGCCCCAGTGGGCTTTGTAACCGGAAGTCCTGCCCCTTTTCCCTCTGCAGCCTCCCTAATTGGTTGGGAGGCTGGGAAGGGGCGGGATTTCCGGTCGCAAAGCTGCAGGGGCTTGTATGCGGCTGAAAGTCCCGCCCCTTTCCAGCCTCCCAACCAATCAGGGAGGCCACGGGCGGGACTTTCGCCCCCAAAAGGGGGGTCGTGGCCCAACAAAGGTTGGGAACCGCTGCCCTAAGTTAAACTCATGCTATGGTGGCGCTGTGTCAGGAATACTGTAGCTTATCCACAACCCTCATTACTTGCAGAAATTAAAGACATTGTAGTAACACCTGTCAAAACTACCACTGCACCCCATGCTAACTGCCATCAACTGGGCATTTCAGTCCAGCTATGTTTTATTTCTGCAGTGTATTTTGGACCAGAGACAAGGTGACCAGACATCCTCCTCCTTTTCCAGGATATGTCCTCTTCTGTCAAGTTTCAAAATGTCCTCCATTTTGATCATGCCTAAGAAACATGCATTTATATTAACATTTTTATAAAAAACAATTTTTTCGCCTGTCCTCCATTTACTAAGACTGTGCCCCACATTTGAAAATGTTGTCCTACATTTGTCCCGGTTTGGAGGTCCTGGTTTATGGCAACCCTAGGTAGGCTGTCAGGTCACAGGACAAAGGTTCAGATCACTGCACAGAACATACTTGAGGGAGTGATGCAAAATTCCATTAGCAAGTTTAAATTTTATTTCCTAGACTAGACTGAATCCCCCAGGATCCACAAAGTTTATTTCCTGGACTGAATCTCCCAGTACACACATGGCCAGAAGGAGGAGGGGCCCACCTGCATTAATACCCTCCCAAACCATCTGAACTGAGGGTGACAATCACAACATCTTGACCAAATGCAGGGCTATGATTAACACTGTCAATCTTTCTTCTGTATGATTTTAATCCCTTTGCCTAAGAAAGAAGTCAGTGGAGCTTCAAAAGCAACATGTATAACATGCATTTTGGTTGGTGCAACAAAGGTATCACTTGTTAGGTGGATTTTGGATGATGCCGTACTTTGCTTTATGGCCAACATGGCTACCCCTGCATATGTTTTCTGCTGCAGAAAGATATATAATAAAAAACAGACATAATACAAAAACAACAAAGAATTAAACCATCTACCTTCCTGCCCTCAGTGCCACCTGAAAACTAGCTCTGGAGGATTTCCAGCCCTCCAGAGCTGCTTTTGAGGTTGCATGTGGATGGGCTGTAATGGGGAGGAGAGAGGTCCTCTTCATTCTACTGGAACCTGCTGTTCTGCAGCCCTCATCCAGTGCCTTGACTCCTTTAGATTCATTGGACTCCATTTCTGTAGCAAAAAAAATAGGGGGGGGGCAGGGAATGTCTGTCTTAGAAATCTCAGGACTGTAGATTTACCATGAAGGTAAGTTGTAGGTTCCCCTACATTGTTTAAAATCAAAAATACCAATTAAAAATAAAGGCTTTTTAAAGCATTTGGGCAATCTATACAGCCTAAAGGGAAGAGCCTAAAGAAAATTGGCCTCCAGATATGCAACAGTTGCCTCTTTTGCATCTGCTAAAGGTAAAGATAATGGTTTCCCCTTGACATGAACGTCTGTAGGGGATGGTGTTCATCTCCATTACTAAGCCAAAGAGCCAGTGTTGTCCAAAGAAAACTCCAATGGTCATGTGGACAGCATGACCGCACAGAACGCTGAAGGGATGTCATATTGAAGATGGGGCAAGCTTGTTTTCTGCTCCTCCAGAGAACAGGATCTGGAACAATGGATGCAAGCTACAGGAAAAGAGATTCCACCTCAACGTTAGTAGGAACTTTCTGACAGTAAGGGCTGTTTGACAGTGGAACACACTTCTTCCTCGGAATGTAGTGGAGTCTCCTTCCTTAAAGGTCTTTAAACAGAGGCTGGATGGCCATCTGCCAGGGATGATTTGATTGTGAGTTCCACCTTCGCAGGGTGATGGACTGGATGGCCCTTGTGGTCACCTCCAATTCTATGATTCTACCTTCCCACCAAAGTGGTACCTGTTGATCTGCTTGCGTTTGTATGCTTTCGAACTGCTAGGTTGGCAGATCCTAGGATTAATGATGGAGCTCACCCCATCATGCGGCACTTAGGTCTCATACTGCCAACCTTCCAATTGTCAGAATTGACATCTTAACCACTAAGCCACCACATCCCTATTGCATCTTCTAATGCAAGGGAATGTAGCAGTCATAAGCATTTAGCAAATGTATGTTTGGAATAAGCGCCAGTATGGTGTAGTGGTATCAGCACTGGATTACATCCAGAGGTTGAATCCCTGCTCAGCCATGGAAACAAGTCACACTCAGCCTCAGAGGAAGGCAAATACAGCTTCCCCACTCTGAACAAGCCTTGCAAGAAATCCTCATGATAGGTTTGCCTCAGGGGCTCTATAAATTGGAAATAAAGGCAGAAAACAACCACGACAAAGTCTGGAATAGGGTCATTCTGGCACTTCATCTGTTGTAAGCTGAGCAGTCATATACAAGGAGAGTTCAAAGTACAATTGGCACTGAAGCACCAGAGCATGCTTACTGCTTTGATAATTTAGGTCTTAGTTCAAGGTAGTAATATTACCAGGAAGCATACATTGGTAATAAAAAAGTTGTAAGTAATAGGCTACTTTGCACTCTGTCTAGGACAAAGGGTTCCAATATCCTCCAATTGTCCCAGTTTGGGAGGGATTAATCATCTGTTGTTCATTTTTTTCATCTCTTTAAAAACTTACTGGTTTCTCTCTCTTCGCTCCACTTTCTCCCATTGTCCTTGGCTTACTTATCTTAAGGTTAAAATGCAAAAGTATTTTGCACTCATTTTATTTCAGGAGTGGAGATGAGGAGGTGCAGACTGTTAATAATAATAATAATAATAATAATAATAATAATAA
>NC_056523.1:145518729-145523164 GCF_019175285.1 Sceloporus undulatus | reverse complement strand
AGGTACCCGTATAAATAGCCCTGCAATTGTTGTTGCACTGCACTTCCCATTAACATAGTGACATGGCCCATGGTGGGGGAAGCTGGGAGTTGCAGTTGAAAAACATTTGGAGGGCCACATCGTTCCACCCTTGGCTTTAGAACAGTGTTCGCCTGCTCAAATGTAATGTGTTTATGCTCTATAGTTCACTACTAGTAGGTCAGCAATACATAGAAAATGAAAAGGAATGGGAGAATAGAGAGGGGCAGTCAGGGGAAAACAGATTATGAATTGTGGACTTCCAGAAAATGAATGGGGTCAGCTACATCATAGCCATTATTTAGGCAGTGAGTATCTTCAAAAGAAATCCTTTTGCTTTGTCTCATGCTATGTTATAGTTTCTCCAGTCTGGGTTGCACCATCTATCATCCAAGCAGGAGTGTCATAGTCTGCAAGGAATAGGACTTAGATACAGTCGCCCTCCTTATAGGCGAGTGACTTCGCGGTTTTGAGCTTACACGAGGCAAGCCCCAGCAGAAATAATGGAGCATGTACTCACATGCGTGCGTCACCGCGAACACATGCCCCATTATTTTCTATGGGGCTAAGAGCATATGCTGGGGGGGGGGGTCTCCGGGATACGAAATACCCAGGTTACGAAATTTTCGGGATACGAAAAAATCCCATTGGAAATCATTGTTCCGGGTTACGAATGTATTTTCGGGTTACGAAGAAATTTTTTGGTGCTTTTCGGCGCTTTTTCGCACGAAACGCGGCTTTTCCCCATTAGCGCCTATGGCAATTCGGCTTACGAAGGCTTTTCGGGTTACGAAAGCGGCCGCGGAACGAATTACTTTCGTAACCCGAGGCACAACTGTACTATTTTTTAAATTGTATTGCAGTTTTAAAACATTGTATGCTGCCTTCAATCCTCTGCTGAGGGAAAAGGCGAGATACACATTAAATAAACAAACAGCATCTGGGAGACTGCACAGTTCTCATGGCTGCTGTAAACTGTGACCATGCAGAAATCAGAAAGGCTACAAAGCTATGTACAGTGGACCCTTGTTATACGTTGGGGTTTGGTTCCAAGATCCCCCATGGATAACAAAATCCGTGGATACTCAAGTCCCATTAAATATAATGGCATAGCAAAATGGTGTCCCTTATAAAAAATGGAAAATCAAGGTTTGATATTTGAAATTTATACTTTCATTGAACATTTTCAAACCGTGTATGCTTGAATCTGTGTGTAACAAATCCGTGTATAAGAAGGGCCGACTGTATATATCTATAGCAGGGGTGGGCAGAGTATGGCCCACATGCAGCTCCCAGGACCATTTTTGTGGCTCCCAAAATATCTGGGGGTTTTCAATTTTTCCCAATGTTTTTGCCCCAAATGTTCTCTAAGGGAAATGGGGGACATTTCCCCCCAAACTTCCCCCCACTCAAGCGAGTTAAGTCCCAGAAGAAGCTTTGAAACAGGAAGTGAAACAGAAACGACCTCCACTCACTTCCTGTTGTTAAAAAAGGCTTCTCTTCTGCTAAAATAGCCCAGGAGGCCTAAAAGCATAGGGAAAATGCCTCCTAGAGCCCTGCAGAGAGGGTGGAGCCCTACAAAGTGTGGACTTTCACACAGAATGAATACTGTATTTTCTGACATGTAAGACTACTTTTTAAACCAGGAAAGTCTTCTCAAAAGTTGAGGGTCATCTTATACGCCGGGTGTCATCTTATATTGCAGGTGCTGAAACTTCTGAGCCGGACTGGAGAATCTGCCGCATATGGTGGGGGGAGTTCAAAAACGGCTGCGGCCGCATCTCTTCCATATGTTGTGACCATATGAAAGCAGCAAGGACAGCGCTGTACAAGTACGGTAGAAGAAAATCTTCGAGACAGGGAGGGCTGGGTAGGCAGGGAGAGCTGACCAATCCAAGCAGGCTTTGTATACAACAAGTTTTCCTGCTATGTACCTGCATGTTATAATCATTTGAATTAAAATTACCATATTGAAATCAAATATGATAATTTTTAAATTTTTATTTGGTGTGCATTGGAAGAGGGGTAGTCTTATACGGCGAGTATATCCTAAACTCTATATTTTAACTGAAAAAGTTGGGGGTCGTCTTATATGCCCAGTCGTCTTATACGCCGGAAAATACGGTACATGTTTTAGCGTATCTTTTTACCATTTTTTGACTAATAAGTAAAATAGTTTAAACAGTTGAACAACTCTGACATACCCTGATCTCCAACGCCACATCTAGGTAGGGGTCATAGGTATCTGAAACACTCTTGCACATGGAGCACTTCACTGTAAAGAAAGCAGAAGAGTTAATTGCCTGCTCTTCGCGGCCATTGCTGCCTGCCATGGTCACATTCCACAGTAAGAAGGTTGAGACAGCAATACTTCTTTCTCTAGCCCAGCAAAACCAGCAGTGGAAGCCTCTAAATTCCAGGATACCCCAAATCCCCTTCACAGCCTAGACTGGGGCCAAAGAAAGCTAGCAAGAAACTGACTCAGAGCTGCTGCATGCCCACAGGATGATTGGCACGGCAGAAATACTGCTGGGCACAGGAGGACAGTCTGGAGGAGTGATGTTATTTCTAGACTGAGTCAAAGCATGAAACACTAATGATGTTTCAATACTAAAGGACCTTCCAGCCAAAACTCAACAAGAAATTAAAAAAAAGGTAAACCTGGGATGCCTAATGCTCTAGGGGGAACTTCCAAAGCTGTGCTCACCACGAGATCGGAGGTAACCACCAAAGATCTGATGTACCAATGTGGTAGCCTGAGTCTGACGATCCAGTCTGGAAAAGCAAACAACCAAGTGTTCAGAGAGTCAGGAGCAAACTTCTGAATAAGACGTCTTCAATTCAACATAACAGCTTAGATACCAAAGCAGCCATACTGCTCAGGGAAAGCCTTTGCTTTCTTAATAGGACTGGATAAAAAGAGGCAGCCAGTACCAGCTGAATGGCTGTTAACCTAGCATAGTCTTCCCCCAATCATATGCTGTTCATCAGTTTGCGAGACATCATACCTACACTAAGTTCCATACACAAGGTCTCAATATGATCATTTCTTAAACCCAATGAAAATGGTATTGTCCCTCCCGACAACAGAAACAGGGAGCTGTCCATACTTGGTATAGCCGTTGAGACAGGCTTTCTGCATGGCATCAATGGTGTAGCGCAAGAACTCATGAGCATCCTCCTGACTGCCAAAACGGAAGTGCCGAGCAATCTCTGCCGGAGAAAGAAACAGAATCAAAATTTTGTTTCCTAAGCCCCCTCATCAAGGAACAGATGTTATCAAATGAAACTCAGAAATCTCAATTTCACATCATAAACCAAAAATCCATATTCTGCACCAAGGAAACTCCAATTTCACACTCAACATAACTATGCAAGATGCTAATGAGTGAAATGTATGGTGCACTCCTACCCTCATATGTGAATTTCTAAAATATTTCCAGCTGCAACTTGAATCGTTACAACACGAGTGGCCACTTATAAGTGGGCCAACTTCTGCCCGCCCATAATACATCAGAAGTGATGTTACATCACTTCTAATTGCCATTTTAGAAACTTTAGAAAGTTTCTGGCCACAACACAGGCCACTTTCTTTAGCTGGGGTGGTTGGGTAGATTTTTATATGTATATAAATATGTAGTAAAACATAAAGAAGGAATGGTTGAAGAGATAATAAAAACAGAAGCAGAAGAAAGCGAAGAAGAAATAATAATGAAACAAAGAAAAAATGGAAATACAAATAAAAAGAAAAAGAAGGCATGTCCACCAGATGACATTGTATATATAAGAATCAAAATGAACTATATAAAGAAAGGAAGGCATGAGTTAGGATAAAACTATGTATTAGAAGTATAATGACTATAACAACTGGAATTGTAAGTTTAAAAATAATAAATGTGATGCAAGATGGTCAAATAAAGATCATTTTTTTAAAAAAGGGAGTGATGTTATATCACTTCTAGTTACATTTTAGCAAGTTTCTGGACACAACACAGGCTTTTTGGTGGGTTGGGAAGGCAAGCCACCACATCTACATGCAGTTTTAGTGCAGAAAATCACAACTTGGGAACTGGAAAAGGGTGTGTGTGTGGGTGTTTTCAGAGCTCTGTGTGACCTGCAGCCACACTGTTCCCACTGTAAAGGAAAGGAGAGGAATACCCACGGCTTAAGGTCATGACTTACACATGTATGACTGTCATGATTTCATATCAACCAATCCTTGTTGTTGCTGGGTTTTTTAAGCCACTTTTTCTCAATATTCTATGGGCTGTGCATAGTGGACATATATGCAGATAAGATCTAACACACACCAACATACACACCAAGAGTATCTCTCACACTGAAACACCCCCCACACACACCACACACACACACAGGATCTTTGGTCTCTTCACCCTATAAAAACTGATGAGATATA
>NC_056523.1:145508474-145518629 GCF_019175285.1 Sceloporus undulatus | reverse complement strand
TATTTTCAAGCTGTGGATAGTGGAATCCATGGATAAAGAATCTGTGGATATGGGGAATCTGTGGATATGTACTGTGAATCAGTGTGGTATCAGGCCCTGCTTGTAGCAGATGCTGAGGGCTGAGAAATGGCCATTGTTTTTAGGCACAGTTGAGTATGCTGTATAAACTTGTCTTCTGTGTCCCCTAAAGTGGCCACCCTCCCTATGATGCAGGGTGTTTTCATATCACAAGTGGTGAAAAAAAGTTCAACTGTCAGTCTGGTTGACAGCTGTGCATAGAAGGGAGGAGTGGAGGCTCCATCTTATGTTTACCTCAGACAGCAAAATGTCTTGGGTCAGGTCCAAGCCATCATAGTTGTGCTTAGACCGCTAAAATAAATAAATTATATTATTATTATTAGAGCCAACAGGATATCATCAACAAAATGCTGGAGTCGAGGGACAGTGCTGAGAAATATTGCTACTGCACCTAACTGTGTGAATGCATTCGCAGTAAGCCATGCTGGATTGTTCCTAGAGCTTAGAAATAACCAGTTAATTAACTCATTAGGTTTGTTCTGGAACATAGAATTATAAAATCATGGAATCATAGAGTTGGAAGAAATCTCAAGTCCAACCATCCATACATATTCATACACAGCTCTTCCCTTCCTACAAGAAATCCCATGGGTCACCATCCATATGGTTCACAGAAAGAGCTTGTGTGACAGTGAGGTCTCTGCTGCTGGCATTTGAAGGCCAAGTGTCACTGGGCCCATTCACACTACACAATTATAGCACGGTATTACACTTCACCCACTATGGTAACATCCCATGGAATCCTGGGATTCACAGTTTAAGGGAGATTTAGGATTCTCAGCGAGAGCTCTAGTCCCTCACCAAACTACAATCCCCTGGAACCTATAGGATGCTGCCATGGTTGCTGAAGTGGAATATAATACTGTACAATATTTGGGTAGTGTGAATGGACCCACTCACAATCCTTTCTTACTAGCAGGAGAGAAGAAGACCTATATGTGAGACAAAGAAAAATAGTTTTGAAGAAATATTAAAAGTTGCCTGATTAGGAGATATTTAGGCTATAATCCTATTCATCCTTATCCAGCAGTAATTCCCATTCAGGTCAATAAGATTTAACTTCTAGATAGCTATGTACTGTATATGCTTGCGCTGCTAACGTATTTTACAGCAGAGGGGTATTTTTATATTTTCCACCCCAGTTGTCAGTATAGGTTGAATTGTGAAGTCACTTCTATTTGTCTCTTTTCTCCCATGAGTACAGGTATTTTAAAGTTCTTGTGCCAGCATTTCGCCCCTGAAAATATATATGTGTGTGTGTGTGTGTGTGTGTGTAATTTTTTAAAAAAAATCAATATATTTTTCCCATAATTGCTTGCTTAATTTCTCATCTGTCATATAAGATGTTTCATTTGGACTACTTTGCTGTGTTTTATTTTTTAATTTCTTTTTGGCAGATGCAGAAAGTACATTATGGCTAGAAGAGTTTGAGAACAAGACAGTCCAAGCAATTAGAGTTTTGTGGGTGGGAGGAGGAAAAGAAAAGCTTCTGTGAAATATCCTGGTGGGGGGGATGAAATTAAGCAAGTAATGAGAAAGATGTTATTGAAATGTGGTTTTATGAAGGAATTAGAAGCAAGCACCCAACTGGATTATATTCTTAATGACAACAACAGCTAATTTAAAAAGGAAAATAGAATCTGATAGGTTGCATACTCATTGCAAAAAGACCTGAGTTTGAATCCAGTAAGCTCTGGTGATGCAACAAACTACAGTTCCCAAAAATCCATAGCATTGAGCCACAGCAATTAAAGTGGTGTCATAGTCATCCTGTCAGGAGAGAAGGAACAGGAAAAGGAATTCTCATGTGAAAAACTAGTATTAGCTGCATATGGTATGGTCTTCATGAAGATGCTTGGTAGTAAAGGAATAAAGGGACCAAACCTCATAAGGGGGGGGGGGGGGGGGAGAGAGAATGCCTGACTTGGTTCAACAGCCTTACCTGTGCCTCTTACCTGATTTTTCCTGGAACACCACTTTCATCACTCCCAACCTACAAGGCACATGAACTCTTGATTTTCCTATATAGTGGGTGATTAGGTGTGAGCACACATGTGTGAAAGTAACAACAACAAAAAGTGATTCATTGACCTTCAGGGAAAATCCAGGTCCATCACAGGCCTTGGGATAGCAGAGGATAATGGTCCTGGTACTCTGAAGACATTACTGTACATTTGTGCACACTGATGCTTACACCAGACTTCAGTGAGCCTGTCAGCATGGTGCCTTCTCCTCTGGTGGTGCCAACCTGAACTGCTGTAGCTGTTATCATCACTGATGTAGTTTGCTGCCACCACCAATTGCTCATACTCACCTCGACCCTCAGAAGTGTTCACTCAGCAGCTGGAAAGGCTTTTGGATGGGAAAGAGTTGGTGCTGATCTGTGGTGGGCAACCACCATTTTAGAATCAACATCAGGTATATTGCATGGTGACAGAAGTATAAAATAACCATCCACTCTAGCTCTGTGGATGACTCAGCTGCCATCCTAATGTACTTCTGCTGTCCACTAGGAAGAGATGTCCAGGAAACAGAAGGAATGGCTGATGGAAACAGCATGCGGCAGGATCCCAGTGGCATCTGTAGTGGGCCTTTCTAAGCCTGACAGCCAGAGCCCCTGTCAAAGTGGTTAGGTAAAAACAACAAGAGCGGGAAGGTGGGAAGGATTTAGTACCGTGTGTGTGTGGGGGGGGGGGGGGTATCCTGACTTTCTCCTTGCACAGGACCCAAAGCAGCTTACATCCAATCAAAACAAGAAACAAATAAAAATCTGTTTATACAGAAATAAAAAAAACAGTTAAACAAATCTATTAAAAACAACTAAGTTAAAACAGTTTAAAACATATTTAAAATTAAATGTACAGCCCCATTAAAAGCCCCTTCTACCACATGAAGTGTTGTTGTTGTTGTTGTTGTGTGCCTTCAAGTCATTTCCAACTTATGGCAACCATAAAGCAACCCTATCACGGGTTTCTGGAGCTGAAAGCCTAGCTAAGTAACAAGGTGTTTGCCTGCCGGTGCTGGTGAATAGAGAGGAGAGTGGGGTAACCGGTGCAAGGAAGTTCCACAACCTGTGAGTGTCACCAAAAAGACTCTATCTGGTGTCCTCATCAAACCAAGAGGAAGCCTTTCCCTGAATATCTTAAAACTCAGACAGGCTCACTGAAATACTGTCCTTGAGACAGCATGGACACAAGTCAGAAATGTAACATAATTTTATCTTAGTGAAAAATGTTTTCCCTCCATTTTCCTGGAAGCAAAAAAAGACTCACCACCAAATTATAGAATCGTAACGTTGGAAGGAGTCATAAGGGCCATAGAGTCCATCCCCCTGCTCAGTGTAGGATCTTTAGATAAAGCATCCCCAGCAGGTAGCTGTGTGCAGACACTTTTTTGAAGACATCCAGAGAAAAAGACTACATTCTAGGCAGTTTGTTCCATTGCTGAACCAGTCTTACTGTTAAGAGGTTTCTTCTAATGTTAAATTGAAATATACTCTCCTGTAACTTAAAAGCACTAGACACAGTTTTACCCTTTGGAGCATCAGAGAACAGGTCTGGCCCCTCCTCTGTGATAACCTTTGGGGTTTATAAAGAGTGTGATTATGTTGCACCTCGGTCTTTTCTTTAACAAGCTGAACATGCCCAGTTTCTTCAACTTTTCCTCATATATTTTGTTCTCCATATCTCTTATCCTTGTTGTTCTTCTCTGAACCGGCTCCAGCTTCTCTGTATTCTTCTTAAAATGAGGTGCCCAAAACTGAATGCAGTACTGCAGATGAGCTCTTTCATGGTGTACAGAGTTGTGTATGCCATAAGCCTTGGGCTACACCACTTGAAACAGCCTCAGGTGTGGTGGTAGGATTTGTCCCATTGCTGGTGTTGAAATACAATTCAGCATTGAACTTAAGAGTAGAGATAAGGTCCAAGTGGCTTCTCTATATGTAATATTGGGAGAGAAGGTTACCATTTTGTCCTTTGCCTTTCTTATACCTCAGAATGTCTTAGGCCAACCCTGGGTCAGTTTTGTCTCCCACTTTATGAGTCCCACATCTGCACCCAAAAACTGATGTCTAGAGCAGTCTCTTCTTAGAATTGCTTCTGACTCTTGTACACAGGTTGGACACTGGGGTAGCATTTGAGATCAGTGTGCATGCTAGCTCTTATTCTGTCTGTCAAAAACCTGCTGTGTACAGTTGCCACAATGCACAGGATCATGCTTTCCCCTCTTCCCACTCTTACCATGATTTAGTCCTGGTAATGTTCTGTTAATGGGGACCACAAATTTAACACATCATGAGCTAGTGGCCAATGAACAAAGCTTTTCAAATAGCTACTGTGCATTCTGAAAGTGCAGTGAATCAGCTGTTTCTAGACAGTTTGCTGGTTTGGTAAGAAAGTCAAGCAGATGTTTGGTTGTAATAAACACATGTAACAGAACAGGTTTTGTAATAAGCACAATTAATTGGCTGATATTTACACCTAATGATAGAGATGCACTTTGTTCTTCCCATCTCAGCTCATCTTTCTTGCAGCCGTAGTTGGAGCCTTGGTGGCGCAGTAAGGAGCCCTGGTGGTGTAGTGGTTAAATGCCAGTACTGCAGCCACAAAGTTGTGAGTTCAATCCCAGGGCTACAAAGTTGACTCAGCCTTCCAGCCTTTTGTAGGTCGGTAAAATGAGTACGCAGCTTGTTGCGGGCAATTGGCTTACAGACTGTAAACTGCTTAGAGAGTGCTGAGTTCTATACTCAGCAGTATGGTAAGAAGTATAGAAATGTAAATGCTATTGCTAAATGTTATTTCTATTTCCATAGATTCATCTGTATATCCATGACAGACAGCCTACAGGATAGCTGTTACATCCTGGACAAAAACACATAAGGTAAACCTTTCCTTTCATGCTGCCTAGAAATTAGACGTCTTTTACAACAGCTTCCTTCAAGATACCTTGGGGCTGTGATGATATAGTTGTTTCTACAACCCTATTCAGGCCTAGCACTTGGAAACACTTTTTTTTAATGACAGCTCCCAGAATTTCCCAACCAGCATGGCTAGTGTTGGATTGTGGGAGCTGTCATCCAGAAAAGCAACTTTTCTGAACTCTTTCCAGGCATTATTTCTTGAAACTGGGTAGCCAGGGAAGTACTTTCCAGCCCCACACTTCCCACCACTGCATTTCCCTGTTGGTGTAAATGAACTGTATGTCGTCCAACTGCACTCACAGTTTAAGAGCATAATGAGATCAAGAGTCATGATTAGGCCAATTGCCCAGTCATCACATGCAGCTTTCTAATTGTAAGCACATTTACTTCAGTGCAGTTGCAGCTCCTTTGCAAGCTTTTCTCATCAATACAAGGAGGTTGGTGAGCAGGCTGAAGCATGCATGCAGCCACAGCTCCCTCTACATACTTTTAATAATCTTACACTATACATCAAAAACAACACAGAAACAAAATATTAAATAACCTAGGTATGGAGGTATTGTAACTTCCTTTCTTTGTATATATGGAATAAAGAATAAAAGACTAGTTTTGTAATTCCATTATTAATTTTCTTCTCTTTCTTTTAAAAAATATCACTAGGTTGTGTTTACCTTCTGTTTGATAAGCATTAATGTTGTTTTACAAATTGTCTTTGCTCTTCATTTCAATACACTGATTGGCATCCTGTTAGTAATATACTCTGGGTAAGTTGTGCTATGCATACAGACTTAATTTTTTGGACAGTACCACGCAATCATATGTGGGAACATTGCACATATTAAAGTGCACAGAATAGTCTGTGAATGCTCATTCCCTCTATGCATTGCCTTTGCACAATGTGAATGTGTAATGGGTTGTATGCCATGCACCCTGGCCACTAATCCACATACATTGGTATTCAGTATAGGGGTTACATAATGTAACTCCACCAGTAAATATTTACATTAGCTAAAGCGATGTAGAATCTCAGCCATTATTTGCCTGCATAGAATCTTCTTGTTTTCTCCCTCATCCACTGCTGTCTTTTTCTGATATATCACCAAGTGATTTTGTACACTTAGTGCGACCATTCTACATATCCATATACTGTAAGATATTGTATTAGGTTATTCTATTTATTATTATTAATCTTTATTTATAAAGCGCTGTAAATTTACACAGCGCTGTACATACAATCTTTTAGTTAGACGGTTCCCTGCCCTCAGGCTTACAATCTAAGAAGACACGACACAAAAGGAGAAGGGAGTGGTGGTGGTGGGGGGGGAATGGGATCAGGTCCAGCAGTTCTTCTCCACCTCCGAGGCCTGGACCAAGGCAGATGGACTGGAGGAGGGGCTTGGCTTCTTAATGGATGCTTAAAAGGAGGCTTCCTGGGTCAGAGAGGGGCTCACCTCTGGGAATGCTTCTCTAAACAATATAGTCTTTAACTCTGTTTTGAAACTGGGTAGAGAAGTGATGAGGTGTACATCTCTGTTATCTGTGAAGCTAAAGGTCAAAGCTATTACATCATATCTCACATCACTATTCTAAGAAATTAACAGCATTTACCTGTTTTTAGTTAGTTCAGGCCAGCCTGGCAGCTCTTGTTTTGCCTCCAAAGTGCCATTATGTTATGTTGTTCTGTGCCTTCAAGTTGTTTTCAATTTAAGGCAAACCTATAATGGTATTTTCTTGGCAAGATTTTTTCAGAGGGGTTTTTACATTTGCCTTCCTCTGAGGCTGAGAGAGTGTGACTCCGTGGGTTTCCATGGCCAAGCAGGAATTTGAACCCTGGTCTCCAGAGTTGTAGTCCAACAGTCACCACACTGGCTCACCACTATGGCCAGATTCATACATAATAGTAAGTCAATTATTGATTTGTTGAATTCTAGCTTGTTGTTGGTTCTGAACCTATTTTGTTCACTGCCTTCAGGTTGCCCCCAACTCATGGCGACCCTGTGGATCAGGCATCTCCAAGACCCCATGTCCTCCACTACTCTGCTCAGGTCCTGTAGATTCATCCCCATGAGCTCTTTAATGAATCTAGCCATCTGGCATTCAGTCCTCTTTTTCTGCTACCTTCTACCTTTCCTAGCATTATTGTCTTTTCTAATGAGTCATGCCTTCTCATGATGTAACCAAAATATGACAGCCTCAGTGTTATCATCTTGGCTTCCAAGGAGAGTTCAGGCTTGATCTGTTCTAGGATCCAATTGTTTGTCTTTTTGGCTGTCCATGGTATCCTCAGCATTCTCCTCCAGCAACACATCTGAAATGAGTTTATTTTCTTCTTATCCACTTTCATCACTATCCACTTCTCACATCTGTGCATGGTGATGGGGAATACAATGACTTGGAAAATTCTAACTAGTGTTCAGTTGTATATCTTTACACTTTTAAGATCTTGTCTAGTTCTTTCATGGCTGCTCTTCCCATTCTTGGGCGGGTTACAGGCCGCCCATTTGGGGCGGGCTGTACCCACCCCTTTCCCCGGTGTATTGGGGCCTCAGCTGCCAGAACGGCAGCCGCTGAGGCCCCGATCCGCCGCTTTTCAGGCTGCGGGGAAACGGCAAAATGCCGCTTCCCCGCTGCCTGAAAAGGGGTGTCCTTGGGGCTTCAAGCCCCAAGGACACCCTGCAGCGGCGGGGAGGAGGAGAAAGGGGCGCTTGGCTAGGCGCAGCCGTCTGAAGGCTGCACCCAGCGACGCAAAGCGGTGCCCAAACCAGAAGGAGCTCCGAAACGGAGCTCCTTCTGGTCCGCAGAAAGGGCACACTAAGCGCCCTGGTGCGGACCGACAACGTCACGTCCGCGCCGCCCCATATAGAGGCGGCGTGGTCGTGACGTCTCATGGTGGCCCCCAGTGGAAGGGGAGCCGCCATTTTGTTACGGACTCCAGTCCGTACTAGGGTTAGGGGTGGGTGGAAGCACCGCACCTTCCTAACCCTAGTACGGACTGACTCCGTACTTTCATGGCGGTGTGTAACCCGCCTTAGTATTTTTCTATTTCTTAACTTCAGTCTCCATTCTGATCAATGTACAGGAACTCTTTAACTATTTCAATTTTCTTATTATCAAGGTTGAATTAATGTAGATCCTCTATGGTCCTTATTTTTTCATTTCTTTATGTTCAGCAGTAAGCCTGCTTTTGCACTTGCTTCTTTGACTTTTCTTACTAATTGTTCCAAGCCTATGGTGTTTTCCACCAGTAGTATGGTGTCATCTGCATATCTTAGATTTGAACCTATACCTGCACACAAGCTCTGGTTGGTTATCCAGCTACAATGAAAAAAACATGGTCTTCTGTTTGCTTATGAACTCTGGCTTCTGAACTTAGATCCATGGGTTGTTCCTGCCTTATTCCTTGGCTGCCTGTTCTTTGACTAGTTGATTTAAAGGATAGGAGAAAAGCATATAAAAAATAGGGAAAATGAACTATTTTTGTGTTGGTAATTTGCTAAAGATAAACAGCATGGTGCAGTAGTTTGAACACTGGATTATGACTATAGAGCTCAAATCCCCACTTGGCCATGGAAACCCACTGGGCGATGACCTTGAGCAGGTCACATTCTCTCAGACTCAGAGGAAGGCAAAGGCAAACCCTTCTAAACAAATCTTGTTAAGAAACCCTGTGGTGGCTTTACTTTAGGGTGGCCATAAATTGAAAATTATGTGAAGACACACAACAACAACAACAAAACAAAAATTACAAAAAATTGTTTTTTTAACTATGTAACAACTAATAGCTAAAGCAACAAGTTGAAGCAACTTGACAGCAATTAACAACAATGAAAGCAACAAACCACAGCTAACATAAATAATGGCTTAGCCTTATATTTATATACAACTATATGTGATGGCGGTGAGAGCAGTTTGACTCTAATATCAATCTGTTTAGTCAATTGTAAGTATACAAAATGCCCATATTGAGTCTACTTAGTTTTTCAGACAGTATTTTCCACTTATTTCAAACAGTATTTTCTTCTTATGTTCCTAAAGTGTGCATTGACCCCACATTTGCTTGTGTTACACTTGCACAATACCTATTCCACACCTTAAATTGTACAAAGCATATAATATCCATTGTTTTCATCAAGTTTACCTTGCAAAAAACAATTCCACAGTAAGTTTTCCTAAGGTATCCACTTACAGGACTGTACCCTTTATAAAGAAAGGTCATCAAATGATCAGAAGGACTCTTCCCTTAAATTCATTATAGGGGGATACAGGGCATGTCAACATGAGCCAAATAAAGCCGCCGCTACCACCATCCTCACAGCAAGCTGTCGACATGACACAGGGCCAAATACCTGATTTGAATGTGAACTGTCTTCATGATGAAAGGTGAGTTCTGCATGAAATCCACCTTTCTCTCCCTTAAACCAGTGTAAAAACCATCTTTTGGTCTGCATTTTGCAGGAAAATCTGGAGTGTTCCTCCATAGCAATGCCAGATGCCTGTTTAAACACACATTCCACTGTGTCACCCAGTGCCACTGGCACAAGTCACTCACTCTGAGGGCACAGTGAGGCACCCAGCCATATGATTAACACTGGATGCCTCATTTCTGATCTCAGAGGGAGCGACTTGCACAGTGCAGGGTGATGAGATGTCCTCTTTTTGCAGCACATGTCCTACATTTCAGCCTTCTGTCCAGGAGGAATTCCAAAATGTCCTCCATTCTCAGCATGACTAAAAGTGCATTAATTTACATTAATACAAGTGTCATTAGTTTTAATTGGTAAGGTCTTACATTTTTCTTAAATGTCTTACATTTTGTCTTGTCTTTGCCTTGTCCTCCTTCGCAGTTAAGGCATCTGGTCAACCTGCACCAGTGGCACTGAGTGATACAGTGGGATGCATGTTTAAAGAGCCACCCAGTGTTGCTATGGAGGGCAGAGATAATGGAGGAGAATTATATTATTATTATTATTATTATTATTATTATTATTATTATTAACCTTTATTTATAAAGTGCTGTAAATTTACACAGCGCTGTACATACAATCTTTTTAATTGGATGGTTCCCTGCCCTCAGGCTTACAATCTTACAATTGGGGCAGTTCCAGGGCTAAAATACTGCAGGAGCAGCTACAACTTAGATGAGGCCACCATCAAGA
>NC_056523.1:145506990-145508374 GCF_019175285.1 Sceloporus undulatus | reverse complement strand
TGTGTGCCCGTTTCGACTCACAGAAGTCTTCATCAGCATTGCAAAAACATTCTATGCTGGATTAGTATATCAATCTGCTATTCCATGCTTCCCAACCATAGGTCAGCTAGAATTAATAATTGCAAAGTTCCTGGTGACCATTATTAATTCTAGCTGACCTATGGTTGGGAAGCATGGAATAGCAGATTGATATTATTCAAAAAGATACAGAAGAGTTATTTCCTACAGTCGGCTTTATGTGGATTGTTGTTTCAAGACTTTTTATCACTGTTGTAGTTAACATTACACACATACACACATTTATTACACACATACACACATACACACATACAGTCGGCCCTTCTTATACACGGATTCAAGCATACACAGTTTGAAAATGTTCCAAAAAAGTATAAATTTACCTTGATTTTCCATTTTTTACAAGGGACACCATTTTGCTATGTCATTATATTTAATGAGACTTGAGCATACACGGATTTTGTTATACACAGGGGATCTTGGAACCAAACCCCAGCGTATAAGAAGGGTCCACTGTGTGTGTGTGTATATATATATATATATATATATATATATTGCAAGTAACGATACGCCTTGGTTGTATTCATTATAATTGTTAGTATAGTTTACCCAGTGTTTTCCTCCCTTTTTGTTAGTTGACTCTGTGGATGAGACATCTCCAAAATTCCCTGTCCTCCTCTACTCTGGTTAGATCCTGCAAATCCAGGCCCATGGCCCCTCTGATCGAGTCTATCCATCTGGCATGCAGTCTTCCTCCTTTTCTGCTGCCCTCTACTTTTCCTTGCATTATTGTCTTTTCTAGTGACTCATGCCTTCTCATGATGTGGCCAAAGTATGACAGCCTCAGTTCAACCATCTTGGCTTCCAAGGATATTTCAGGCTTGGTCTTCAAGAACCCATTTCTTTATCTTTTTGGCTGTCCATAGTCTCCTCAGCACTCTTCTCCAGCACCACATCTCAAATGATACTCTTTCCATCTGTTTTCTTCACCATCCAGCTTTTGTATCTATACATGGTGATGATGAATACAGTGGCTTGGATGATTCTAACTTTAATGTTTATTTACATATCATTATTCTTTAGGATCTTGTCTAGTTCCTTCATAATTGCCCACTCCTAGTCTTCTTCTGATTTCTTGACTGCAGTTTCCATTCTGATCCATGTTTGATCCTAAGTACGGAAACTCTTTTAACTATCTAAATTTCCTCATTGATCCTAGATACGTAAACTTTTTCCTCATTGTCTAGGTTGAATTCATGTATTTCTTCTGTGGTCATTATTTTTGTTTTCTTTATGTTCAGCATTAAGCCTGCCTTTGCACTTCCACCTTTGACCTACCTTAGTACAGTGCGCCCTTCTTTTACAC
>NC_056523.1:145502790-145506965 GCF_019175285.1 Sceloporus undulatus | reverse complement strand
AACAGGGGATCAGCTCTTTTAACACGGGGACAGTTCTGGACCCCGTGTAAACGAAGGGGCACCTGTACTAAGGTAGGTCAAAAGTGGAGAGTGCAAGGCGGCTTCATGTGAACATAAAGCATAGCGCATATGCTCGAGGCCCCCATTACAAGCGTTTGTGGAGTGCCACAACTTGCCATGGGTGGCAAAATCATGTTCTTGGTGCGCAGCACATTTTCCAGTGTATGTGTGCTGGAAACGTCAGGAAGAAACTTTTCTGGAACATGGCCACATAGCCCGAAAAACCCACAAAAAACTATAACACCTACCTTCCTCAGCTAGAGAAGAAGGACCATTAGACAAGATACTTAAAAGATCAGGGAAATAAATGTTTCCAAGCAAATTAGTTTGAATCCCTCCTGTGAGTACTGAGAGAGCTCAGTGGGGAAAGAAAGTGAGATACTGAGCACAGAGGAGGATAAGCACATGGATGCGAGTACATTGCAATAACCTTATTATAGAAAAGATAAGGGATTAAGACAAGTTCTGCTTACATATTTTGTTTCCATGAGTGTATATACCATAAGTGTGAGTATTATTGAGCTGTGCATGTTCTATTCCCAACATAAAAGTTTTATTTCTTTTCCTGGGAATGTTAGTTGATCTGGGGTGAGTTAACAATATGTAATCATGACTGCATGTGGGGTGTATGGAATAGATGACTTTCTGAGACACTACCAGGAAGAAGTCGGCATTTGAACCAGACCATAAGATATTACTTATGTTGATTCCTCTCTTTCCTGAACCATTTGTTGTGAAGCTTGCTGTCTTGTTTCTTGATCCTTTCTCAAACTCATACCTTCATGCCTACTAAAAGCCCATCTTCCCTACCAAAGATACTTACTTCTGGAAGATCCAAATGAAACAGGCAAAGAGGTATCCCAGGATGCTAAGCAGGTAGGCTAAGTGCACATTGTAGTGGTTGTTTCTATCCTGTTTCACATTATAAGCACCATAGAAAAGGTAGGAATGTTCCAGAAGGCCCTAAAAAAGAGAAGCATAAGGTGAAGCAAGCCACCAGGCTGGCATAAATAAGGACAAACTTTATATAGGAAGCAGCCTTCCCTGCAACTCACCTTAAGTTCCCTCTACCTGGCTCCAAAATACATTCCCCTGCTCCAGTCCACATTATTATACTTCCAAATGCACTCCCTTTCTCCACCCCTAATTTCTAGTTACATAATCAGTCAGCAATTTGTCCACCCATCCTCCCAGCACAGCTAATCTCCAGGTCATTTTTCATGTAGACTCACTTCCCCAGTGAAGATGTCCTGGAAGTGTTGCCAGACAGATCGATGACCGATGCCACTACTGTAGTTCATGCACTCAGATGCTAGGAGAAAGCACAGAGTACGTAGCTTTACATGGTTAGATCTTCCAGTACTCTGATGTCAGAGTGCAGGATTTAATCCATCTGGAGAGTTGGGGAACAAACTAATGCAGGCTTGCCCAGCCAAATTTCCCTCTCGCCACATACTTGACTGCACCTCCCATCTTACCTGACCACTCATTATGCTAGCTGAAAGTTGTAGGGCATCAGGTTAGGGAAAGCTCTTCTGATGCCTAGAACCTTTGAAGGTATAAGCACAGACTTACCTGCACTCTGACTGTGAGGAAAGGGAGTCACATCCCAAGAAATGGTAATAGGCAACAATATGAAACCTGCAGCCAGTAGCACAGCCAGGAAGTTGACAAGAAGCAGGAACTTCAAGAAGGTGAAATAGGACTGGATTCCAGGGCCAAAGTTTCCTGTATGTAATGGTGGATGACAAAAGCGAGTAATTCAGGCAGATAAGCACAGGGGAACTAGCCGCAGAAGGGACAGGGAAGATGAAGGTGACACACAAAATAAATCTAGTCCCAAATCTACAGTCTGCTCTTCCTTCACCTATGAGGTTGTCACCTGGTTTTAATGTGGGCAGCTTGGGGATTGTCCCTGCTTACCATTTTATTTAGTTCAGCTTCAGTTCTAGTCAAGTTCAATTCCAGTTTCAGAAGAGCGGTGGGCAAATATAGGCTTTTGTGTATTTTAAAATATTTAACATATACCTAGTTTCTTGGCAGGGAGGAAGGACTAATTTCTCCTCACACACCACTTGCCTTCTTTCCCTTTATATATAACAAATGCACAACCCTATTGTCATCATTATGCAAATGATGAATGCAGGGTCATACAAAGATAGGATCCAACTAATTTGAAGTAGGGACCCTACAATTACACAACAGTAGGGCCCAATTTTCCCTTTCAATAATCTTTGAAACCAACCAGCCTCTAGAGGTCACTCTTGCTCCACACCAGCCTGGCTAGTGGTTAGATAGGGCAGCTATTGTTTGGTCTGAATGTGCTGTACATATATAATCACACAACCAGCCTTTATAAACCAGCTTCCTTCTTAAAACAGAGTTCTTTTCTTTTCCTGAGAGTAGAGCACTCAGACTGATGTCTTGATTACACTCCATTTAGTCATAACCTTAACTGTTGACTTAGTCTCGGACCCAGCTAATATCTTATCTTCCAACATTTCATAAATGAAAATTGGAACACAGTGTTAAAGTGTAGTTAAGATATCAAAAAAGTGTTAAAGAGGAAGAACAGATGAGCTGGGAGAGGTTGCTGCAGTTTGATTTTGCTGAGCCTCTTGGGAAGGGCAAGATTTCGCCTCCTCCTTTCGTTTCCCTCTCGCTGAATTAATTGAATACAACTACTTTTGCACTTTGAACTCAGTTTGCACCATCCAAAGTGAGCCAAGGAGAAATGGGAAAGTAGGAAGGAGATTGAAACTGGGACATTTCAAAAGCAGTTGAAAAAGTGGAATTCCAGGGGATTAATTGGTATAGCCCCTGCTAAATCAGGGCAGTTGGAGGGTACATGGTGGGTACCAATGACAAGTGGATTAAGTGGATTTGATTATAAAGCTGAATACCAGTTCCTCCTTACCTCCAATCTCATCCAGAGAAACCTTCCAGAGCTGGAAGATCCTGGCAAAATTAGAGATGCTCTCTTGAAGCTGCCTCTTGACCCTGCATTGCCTTTGTCTCAAGGTCACCCAGCTGGACACATTTCTCCCTGTGGATGCTCTCAGTTGCTTTCTGCAAGGAGATATGGCAGAGTTTTCAAAATCTATAAAGGTTAGGAGAAGACCACATTTCAGCCCCTGTTGAGAATCTCCACACATATAATCCCAACACAAACCAGATTATTATTCTAATCAACATATTAAGGATGTAATCTTCATTTAATTCATTTTAATCTGAAACATTTCAAAAGTTTTCGCCCTTCTGAACAAGATCCTGATAATTTGTATATATTTTTTTTCATATTTTCAAACTCCCCCCCCCCCCCCCCACACCCATTGCATGAAGGATTTTTAAAAACACGCTGAAAATGTTTTTGCTGGTACTTTGTTTTTAAAAGATAGGCACCAGAGGGGTTATTTGCTTTTTTTCATCAATAGATAATCTTTTCTATCTGAACATATTGTGTAAGGGAAAATATGAGCAAGGATTTTCCCTTCTGGGAAGGTTCTTCGGGACACTCTGCGTCCGCACGTTGGCGCACCCAGAAGTGACGCCACGAGTGCGCCCTTTGGCACTTGCGGTGCCTCTTTCCGGGGCCTGAGAAGGAGTGCGATTTTCCCGCGCTCCTTCTCTGCAGCATCCAGGAGTCGCGCCATTAAAGGCTGCATCTCCCGGGCGCTGCAAGCGGCGGCGGAGCCAGACCGCCACTTTTCGGTGGTCTATAACCCGCCTACGTGTTGCCTTTGCACATTTCCTCTTGCTGGAAGCGAGCAAATGAAAGGAAAGTGAACCAGCATCAGCTAGCCACGTTCTTATCCATCTATATATCTGCCTCAGCAAAAAACTGCACATTTTTTTGTCCAAAAATAATTTCAAAAATAAAAAGGGGGGAGGTGCCTGATGGGAGCTCCTTCGTGCCCTGCCTTGACCTGAACTGAATGACCCTTTCCTCCTGCCTTTACATTCTCTTCAGAGGAGGTGTTGCCATTGCCTTACACTGGGCTGAGAGAGAGTGACCTGTCAGTTCCAACTAAAGTGACCATTGAGCAATTGGGAATATAAGGAAATGCAGTGCAAGGGCATTCTGAGCTGTACGCATCCACTCTATAACACAAAAT